>NC_062220.1:31969541-32271374 GCF_902686445.1 Sciurus carolinensis | reverse complement strand
TGAACACTTTTTCATATATTTGTTAATTGCCTGTGTATCTTCTTTTGTGAAGTGTCTGTCCAGTTCCTTGTCCCATTTATTGATTGGGTTCTTTGTATTTTTGGTGTAAACTTTTGTAAGTTCTTTATAAATTTTGGAGATAAGTGCTCTATCTGAAGTGTGTGTGTCGAAAAGAGTTTCTCCCACTCTGTAACCTCTCTTTTCCCATTATTGATTGTTTCCTTTGCTGAGAAAAAGTTTTTTAGTTTGAATCAATCCCATTTATTGATCCTTGCTTTCATTTCTTGCACTTTAGGAGTCATGTTAAGGAAGTCTGGTCCTAAGTCAACATGATGAAGATTCAGGCCTATTTTTTCTTCTATTTGTTGCAGGGTGTCTGGTCTAATTCCTATGTCCTTGATCCATTTTGAGTTGAGTTTTGTGCAAGGTGAGAGAGAGGTTTAATTTTATCTTACTGCATATGGATTTCCAGTTTTCCCAGCACCATTTGCTGATTTTTTTTTTATCTAAATGACAATGTGGAAAGAATTACAACCACTAAACCTGTTGTTGTTATAGGACTATTACTATTTGTCAAATACTTTTCTAAATAATGGTGATACAAAAGTTAAAAGAAATAAAAAGTCCTACCTTCATGGAGTTTGCATTCTAGTGAGTAAAGACTAAAATCCAAATAAAGAAGATATATATGTCTGCCTATCTATTCATCCACGCATCTATCTAGAGAGAAGGAGTACCTGGTTGGAGATGATGCTGGATTTGGGGATGCGATTTTCAATAGGGTAGTTTGAGAAAATCTTACTGAGAAGGATATAACTTGACTGATATCCAAAGACTTGTAAGTGGATAAGCAAGTCATGTAGAGAGATATTTGGGGAAACAGTCAACAAAAAGCCCTCAAGTGTATCCTGAACGGTGTGTTGAAGGCAAAATGGCTAAAGTAGATGTAATTGACAACAAAAAAGTAGGTCATTGGGGACTTCGTAGACCATTGTATGGATTCCAGCTTTTCCTGTGACTGCAGTGGAAAGCCACTGGAGAGTTCTGGGAAGAGAAGACTAGTCATTTGATTTGCCTTTTAAGAGGATAACTCCGCCAGTCACCTAGAGAACGACTGCACAAAGCAAGCAGGTAGAGGAAGCAGTGGGGCCGGTTGGCACACTACAACAATAATAGAGATGATGGCAGATTTTTCCAGCGGGGACCAAGGACACATCTTTCAATTTATAATAGTAATGTTAATCTCTCTAAGATTCCTGAAATGTAGTGTCAGTTTGTTGAATTGGGTAGTTTTGAGGAAAGAGATAAAGTCATTTCAATTTGACTTTTACTATCACTGTTCCAGAATGGAGATTCTCTCAGTTGCTCCATAGAACTATTTCAACATTACATTAGGAACTGGGAAGTTTATCATAGACTAAGTTCAGAGTAACCCAGGATCAACTATGAGGCAGCATCTGATGAACAGTATGTTAATCACAGGAATGCTGTAAGTACCTACTCCAACTTATGGGTCATAGAATTCTCTGTATCCAAAGATCGACAAATAGTTGAAAGCAATATCCAATAGTCTCAGAAATGGAAGTTGTACTTCACTTAAGTGCACTTCAATTATCTTTTTGGGAAAGGATGGAAAGAAAATTGATGGCATGGTCTTTAATGATACACGGTTCCTTCTTAAGTGTACCAATCATCCTTTCATGAAAGTGGATCTAGATGTGTAAAGTAACTCAGGTTTTGGAATCTAATATGGCAGTTCAAATCAAGCTCCTATTCTCCAGACCTCAAGTTTTTGGTTACAGAGAATAAAAAGGACCTTAAGGTATTTTCTGCCTATTAACTTATAGGGACCTGATTAAGAATTAGTCTTCACTGATCATCATTGTAGGTCACATCATTCAGATTCCCACACAGGCCCTGGTGATGATTGAGGGGCTAAGCCATGTGCCTCTGGTGGTTAAATGGCTATTTGGACCATGACTCTTTGGCTAAGGAAACTTTGAATCCCACCTTCCCACTACAATCAAATAGTTTAAATAAACTGTAGCATTTCTTTACCAGCATTCCTAACCTACAGAGGATATCTCCCTGGAGCATTTCTCAAAGTTACTGGAGCTCTTCTCAAAATTAGTTTCCCCCTATCCTGGCAAAAGGACAATCTCCAGAGGCACTCAGCAGACACCATTAGGAGGAGGGTGAGAGAATTGCATTTGATAAAACCATCCCAGCTTTCCTATCTCCTTAACCCTTAGATTCTTCTCACCAAGGGATTTTTGTCACCACAATTCATTAAAGGTAGGCCATTGTTATATATTTATTTGGTCAACCACTCAAACAGAGCTACTCCCGACTGCCTGAGCCTACATGAACCTACACTTACTGGTATATACCCCCACATAGATAAATTCAGCTTGACTTAAAATTGTTTATATATTTTTTATTTGTTCTTATTAGCTATACATGATAGAATGTATTTTGGTATATTATACATATACAGAGTATAACTTCTCATTCTTCTGGTTATACACAATGTAGAATTATACTGGTCATATAATCATATATACATACAGGATAGTAACATCCAATTCATTCTACTATCTTTCCTATTCCCATTTTCCCCCTGTCCTTTATTCCCCTTTGTCTAATCCAAAGTACTTATATTTTTTCCTACCCCACCCTGCTTATTGTAAGCATCCGCATATCAGAGAGAACATTTGGCCTTTTCTTTGGAGGGGGGGATTGGCTTATTTCACTTAGCATGATATTCTCCAGTTCCATCCATTTACTGGCAAATACCATAATTTCGTTCTTCTTTCAGGTTGAGTAATATTCCATTGTGTATATATATCACAGATTCTTTATCCATTCATCTGTTGAAGGGCACTGTGGTTAGTTCCATAGTTTAGCTATTGTGAATTGAGCTGCTAAAAACATTTGATGTGGCTGCATCACTGTCGTATGCTGATTTTAAGTCCTTTGGGAAAAAGCGAGTAGTGGGATCATTTCATCTAATGGTGGTCCCATTCCAAGTTTTCTCATGAATCTCCATACTGCTTTCCACAGTGGCTGCTCCAATTTGTATTCCCAACAGTAATGTATGAATTTTACTTAAGATTGTTTTTCCTTTCTTAGTTTAGTATTTTTCAATTCATTTCTAATTTCACTGTCCTCATTTATGCTGACACAAATTAGCAAAATGTTGAAAATGAGGGTGCGTTAACCTTCCCTTCTTGAGTTTTTATTTGGCCTTCTTTGAGTCATGCTGAGATCTGACTCATGTAGGTTTCGAGGAAATCAGAGGAGGTGCTAGGGAGAGATGAATAGTACTTGGCTTCCCTTGAGAGTATCTGTCTCAGGCGAGATTATTAAAGGATTTTCAAGTAAGGAATGATTAGCCTCACTTAACAAAAATGGGGATGTTGTTTTGTATGGCAGAAGCAGCTCAGAAATATTCAGGGTTTGGAGGGGTCTCTGAGTCATCTGAAAACTCCCATGTAACCCTGTTCCTATTCTTCATTCATAAAATGTTCCCTTATCACAATCATAAATTTTTTTGAATGCCTCAAGCAAACAATTTAAGAGTTTTATACTTTTTTCCCCTTCCCTAGCACAATCTTAAAGGCCAGCGTAACCCTGATACCAAAATTGGATATGGAAAAGACTAGAAAATGACAGGCTAATAATTTTGATGAACATAGACACAAAAAGTCCTCAAAATATTAACAAATCATATCCATCAGTATATATAAAATACTACTATAGCATAACCATGTGGTATTTATTCCAGGAATACAAAGTTGGTTTACTCATCAAAAATCCATCCCCTATGTACATGTATGATTACGTGAATGGTGTGAATCTACACTGTGTACAACCATAGAAATGAAAAGTTGTACCCCATTTGTGTACAATGGATCAAAATGCAGTCTGTAAAAATAAAAAATCAATCAAGGAAATTCATTACCATATCAAGATAAAGAAAGGAAATAATATACAATATAGTAAGATTTAGAAAAAAACACTTGACAAAATTCAATACCACCTCATTATTTTGAAAACAACTTTCAACAAACTAGAAATTGAAACAGATTTCCTCAATTGGATAAATGGTATCTGAAAATAACCCTACAACTAATATTGTATTTAATGATGAAATAATGAACATTTTCTCCCATGCCTAGAAATAATACAGGAGTATTTTCATATTTTCACATCAGAACTCTCTTCAAGAAGTTCTACCCAGTATGGTTGAGCACAAAATAGAAAGAAGTAAAATTGTATGTATTAAGCTCCCCAGCACTGCCTTAACATAGCTCCACAGACTGGGTAGCTCACAAAACCAAAATTCATTTTCTCACAGTTCTGAAATCTTGACATTCTGAAGTTATAACAGGATTGGTTCTTTCGGAAGGCTGTCTTCTTCCTGTGTCTGCACATCATCTTCTCTCTGTCCATGTCTGTGTCCACATTTCCTTTTCTTATAAAGACACCTTTTATATTGGAGGGGGGCCCACTCTGCCAATCACATTTTAATTTGATTACCTCTGAATTGGGCATGGTAGGTAGTGCATGCCTACAATCCCAGTGACTCGGGAGAATGGCAAGTTCAATGCCAGCCTCAGCAACATAATGAGTCCCTAACTAACTTAGCAAGACCCTGTCTCAAAATAAAGAATATAAAGGTCTTGGGATAAGACTTAGTGGCTAAATGACCTTGGGTTCCATTCCTGGTACCAAAACCAAACAAATTTGATCAACTCTGTAAAGATCCTGTCTCAAATACAGACACATTCAGAGGTATTGAGTGTCAGGAGTTCAACATATGAATTTTTGGAGGAACACAATTTCAGCCAATGACATTGTCTGGTTCACAGGTGACACGATTATATATACAGAAAATCATAGGGAATTTGTAAAACCAAAACATCAGATCTACTAAAACTTGGTGAATTTAGCAAGGCAATGGAATATAAAGTTAATGTTTTCAAATTCATTATATTTCCTATACCAGCATGAATAAAATTATGTTCCAGGATGACAAATGTACCATAAGCAGAGACAGCACTCAGTGCTGATTAGAGAAGAAGTAAAAATCTATGGAAATGGGAGAGAAGAGGGGTTAAGAGAGAGAGTAAATGGCATGATTGAGAATCACAAGCTAATAGAGGATACAGTACGAGAGAAATAGAAATTAGAAACTATGATGGGGGGACAAAAATTAATGCTCTAAATATAAAAGTGGCATACTTTTAAACAACTGATGGAACATTATAAAATGATGTTGCAAATATTTTACTTCAATTGCCTCCACAGTTGTAACATTATAGTCATAATGATGTAAATGTTACTTGTTTTTTAACCTTTTAGGGTTATTTATAGATAATGCAAGAAAAATTAGGTTGTGGTTACAGGATAAAATATATTTTTAACAAATACAACAAAGTAAAAGTCTAACTGCAAAAGTTAGAAAATTGAAGGGGAGGAGTGAAGATAGAAAAAGTTAGGCACTTTGTTTTTTCATATTCCAGGGAAGGAGTCAAGAGATGCTGTCTCAAAATGATTAAGTTAGGGTTGGTGTTACAGTTCAAGATATGATCATATATGTAAATGTATAATTAATGTTAAAATATTAATCAATAAAACAACAATTATATATCAAACCCTGAGGACAAGGAAAAAGGTTAAGTGATCTACATTCTCATCTTTTGTATTTCATATATCTTATGCAAAAGTAATAATTTAAGGAATTTATAAAGCTACAATTTTGACTTTTTGAAAAATTTATTTTTAGTTTTCTGTGGACTTTTATTTTATTTATTTGTACATGGTGCTGAGGATCAAACACAGTGCCTCACACATGCTAGGCAAGCACGCTACCACTGAGCTACAACCCCAGCCCAATTTTGACTTCTTGAGGCAACTACAGGAAGAACTTAAAAAAGAAATAATAATTACCTCCAGAGATCGGAAGGAAGGAAAGAATGAATAAGGCTAAAAGTCTGTTGTATTTCACTATGAGCTCGTCTATAGTTTTATATAGTTACCACATGCATATATTATCCTAAAAGGTTAAAAAATATGCAACATACACATCCTTATGACTATGTTACAACTGTGGAGACAATTGAAAGAAAATATTTTTAAAAAAATTTAAAAATTTTTTAAAAATATTTTTTTAAAAATATTTTCAACATTACTTATTTATCTTCTATCTTTCTATCTATCATATATCTATCATCTACATCTATATCATCTATTTTTATTCCTATATGTAAAATTTGGGAACAACTGAATGCTCATTTAGAAAATAATTATTTTAGATTACTGATATTTTGTTTCACCATGATTTTAGTTACTAAAACATAATAATAACAATAATTATTTTTGCAAAGGGATAAGAAATGGTATTGAATATTTTAAAAAATGACTTATCTCAATAATTGGGATAGACCTATTTCAGACTTTCTGGATGACTATTTTATTTGGAGAAAGACTGATTAAGAATGCATTTTATTTTTAAAGCTGAACATATTCTAATGTATAAAGAATACGTCTCTGAATTTCACTAAATCATCTGCAAGACCATGTATGTGCCTATAGTAAGAAGGGTTGAGTTCAGCAGTTCCCCCAAATAAGGATTATTAAATCCTAGAATAAACTACCAAGGAAAGTATGATAAATTATAAGTCATTATGAGGCAATATTTCATTTTCTCAACAGACACCATTGGTAAATATTTTTGAAGGAAACAAAAGGAGTTGCAGATGCCAGTGCTCAGAGGATGACTCCTATATCTGTGAAACCGCTTTTCTAAAAATCTTTAATATATCTTTGCATGAAATGTGGAGTTGTTTTTTCTCAAAAATACAGAATTGTCTTCTTTAGTTTTATTGATTTTATTCTATTATTATTTTTGTTTTAGGAATTAGAGATGTAGAAAAAAGGAAAATGATGAAGGAGAAAAGATAATGTAACATAAAAATTTGTTTATCACTGCCCTCTACTGTATGATTTTCTCCAAACCAATACCATTTGTTAAGGAAATGATGTGATTGATAGACATGGAATGCTGACCCAAGAGTGTTGTGTACTCTTCAAGTCTTACATCTGTCTGCATCCGAGGTTTTCAATCTCAGCATTATTGACATCCTAGCCCTAATAACTTTGTTACAAGTGACTATACTGTTTTGTGGGGTATTTAGCAGCGTCTCTGGCTGCCACTCACTAACTGCCAGTAATACTCCCCCAAGTTGTGACAACTGAAATGTCTGTAGGTATTGCCAAATGTCCAGTGGGGGCAAACCCGCTCCTGATCGAGGACCACTACTCTATCATACCTATACTAATCATACCTATAATGGGGTCTCATTATGAATCAAAGCTCTAGGTATTGAACAACATTACCTAATGGATTCACTTAGAATCTATATCTGGCTGATCAGAGAAGTACTTGTGTACTCTATCAGTTTAGTTCTAAAAACCTGCTTCTTACATGTTGAGCTAGATGATAAAGCAACTTACAGGATATGACACTGAGGGTACTATTCGTCTTGGTATCATCTCCTCCAGCCATAATTGCACATCACTGCAGTGCCAGTATGTGTGGAAGCTGAATGTAACCTGCATCCAAAACACTCTTCTAAGCTTTAATTAGTTTCCAAACTTAAATTATATTATTCCTGCTACTACAGATGACCTTCATTTAGCATTTTTAATATTATCCTATGTTTCAGGATTTGATTTGGCAAGTAATTCTTTCCTCTATGTGTTTTTGATCTCATTTCCTATTTGTGTATCTGCTTCCCCCAGATCCTGATCTTTATGTGTCTGATCCAAGGTTGGTAATGGGACTCAATAATGGGACTCAGTAATGGGACTCAGAATCCCAAATGCTTCATTTGCTTAATGACCTGGCTTGGTATTTTGACACTTGGACACCATCTGGACCCAAATAGCAATATTAGCCCAGCATGAAAGCTTTTGAGAATAAAATTGACTATTATAAGAATAGTTGTGGATATTTACCCAGTATTTTAGAACTCTGAAAAATTTGGTAGCACAGATAGAACACACTATATAATAGAATGCCAAATCATCATGTGTACGTGTGTGTATGAACTATATTTCCGATAATAAAACAATTTAAAACTTTGAAAAATATAGAGATAGGTAAAGAAAATACAATCACTTAAAATTACACCATAATTCAGAAATAACTACTACTAACCTTTTTAGGGGGGTACTGGGAGAAAAAAGTCCCTGCATGATAAGCTTGTGCTCTACCACTGAGTTATATTCCCCGCCCCATTGTCAATTTTTTAAAATAGAGATTTACATCTAAATGTATTTAGATGAGCATATCTACCCACACTTTTTTTTTCAAATGTGCTATCATATTTCACATATGGTAATCCACTTTTTACTTCATCATGTATCCAGGAGTGATATCCAACATAACTACCAAGCCATACAGCAGAGGCTGGCCTCACTGAAGCAAGATCCTGGGAGGCCATGTGTTAACTCTCTAGTAGCTACATAATGAGAGACCAGAGAATCTCAAAGGAAGGACCAGGGCCTCCATGGTTGTATGGGACACTCTGAACAGCTGCTATATATCAACAAATAGAAACATTTCAATATTTTAACAACTTGTTAGAATTCTTTTAATGTAAATCATCTGATAAGTGGCCTTGTGTACATTACACTTCACTTTTATTTTTTAATTAAAAAATTATTTTGGGATCCTCCTGGCTTTCCACTCTCTCTAGTGTGCGCCCTTTCTTTTCCTTTCTCTTTTCCTCTCATTTTCTCTCTTACCCTGCAGGGAGACACTGTTTGCTTAATAAACTCCCTTATGTGATTTCCCGTGTCCGGCGTGGTTCCGTGGAAATTCTTTACATTGGTGCCGAGACTCCGATCGGATCTTCCACTGTCTCTTAAGGGAGTGGAACCCTATTGGACCCCCCAGTGCCCCCGGATACGGCCCCACCTTCCATTCTGCCCGGACGCTCTGCTCTGCATTTGTCACCAGACTTCAGGTTGGTGAGTACGCCAGTTTATCTGCCGGGTGGATTCCTGATTTTATGGTGCAGATCTCTCTCAGGGTTGAGGCTCATCTCGCGCTCATGCACTCGTCCTCGAAAATCCTGATATCAAGTCCTCAACTCTTCTCGGCTTTTGCCTGGCCCCACATTGATTTTTGTGTGACAACACGATCAATGTGCTGCCCCTCATCTCCAGCCCAGTACTCTGGCCTCGGGACGCCCTGGCCACAGACTCGGCTGCATCAGTCCCCACCATGGAATCTGGATCCTCCAATCTAGCAGATTCCACCCTGGGAACTCTTCGTCCGACCCCCGGTACTTAAAGCCATCAAAATCCATTTGTGTAATGGCACACATCTTCCGTGAGCGAGCGGGCAGATGGAAAGGGATTCCTTACTTTCAAGTCTTTTCTTTCTCACTTCTTGGCTCTTCCTGCAGGCTCAAGCACCTCCAAACCTAAATTAAAAGGACCTAAGCATCAAGCTTCTGCTAGAACATTTTAGCCCCTTTCAGATTCAGATCTCAGTCAAGGGTTACATTGAAATGTAAATGAAGAAAGGTGCAGTGGGAGACCAGTTTCAAACCCAAGGAAAAAAAAAGTGTCCATTTTAAATTTCTCCTGGGCTACAACTCAGAATACTTTTCTCCCTTTCACCTTTTCTCTCCTTCTCATTTTCTCATGCTATAATTAATGACCATTATCATTTTTCTTCTAGGACTTTTGTTTTTCTTAAATGCTGTATTTTTGAGCTCACAATTTTGATCCTACATATCTAGGTTAATGATTTTTGATCAGTTCTTTTTATCCAACTCTAGAGTTATTTTTGAACATCTATTACATTGCAATGGAGATAAATACTACAAGGCCTTTACTTTTGTGTTAAATATAAGCACGCATAAAAATTAAAATTTTAAAAATGGATCCAAATATTTTTAATTTACATGATTTAAAGAGGTTCAATTTAAATTGGGTAAACTAATAGAAGTAAAATGTCCTTAAAATTAACTCACAAGTCTCTAAGTGGTCAAACTAAAAAGTGTTCATGTTTATACAATGTCTAACATCAGTTTTTCTAGGACTTTTCTTCAACAGGAAAGAGACAGCAAATACTGTTGGTACACTTGTCTGATATCTTGGTTTTTCTACAATAAGATGAGTGAATTAGAGTTGACATGTATGGGATTACTCAAATGTGTTTGTTAGAGACATCTGATTAATTTATAAAGTTATTCCATGGAGTAACATACTTAAAAACATTATTCTTTGTATATTAAATGTGTTCATATTTTCCAGGTATACAAGCCTTTAAAGCAGAAAATTTATCAAGCTGCTATTCTCCAAATTAAACTTGTCTGTAATGGTAAACCTATCATTTAATATTCTATTATACGACCTGTCATCAGTAGGGTGTTTATAAACCTTTATTTTCTAATATTCCTTTGCCCCTCACTGAACTTGAGAATTTGGTCATGCTGGTCATAGCAAAAGAGGAAAAATTAGCTTTAGGAAAAGTCCCGCCTTACCTGAGATAAAGCTCTGCCTCACAACTCTGCCGCATGTCAGAATGACTCCAAAGTAAGCCAGATTTTAACTCATTTAAAGTTGTGTTCAAAAGTTTGATGTTTGTTGTAAAGATTACTGTGATCTCAAACAGGAACTCAGCCAAAATTCAAGATATCTATTGCACAAACTAAATGTTTTACTGTTGATGATTCCAGTTTGTATTTTCCTTGTAAACTCTAATTGTTGCCTGATCAATATTTTGCAGAAGTATTGCTTCAAGAGCGAACATCATAAATTAACTTGGAATAGTAAGCCATCACCTACAGGACAGATAATGTAAACCCCAATTAGATAAAAGGGGGTAAATAACTGTAAAGTCAAAGACATTGAAGCTAAAGCCCAGTACTCTTACTTTATGACTGGTGAGACTGACTTGCTTGATGGTTAAGATCAAATTTAGAGATTGAGATTAAATACAGAGGTCAAGAAAAGTCCATATTTGAGTCTTGCCCTCAAAGTCAGCCTGAACCCAGGGAACAAGAGGACTTCTCCAAGGAGCTTTGCAACTCTGGGTCACACAAACTCCTGACCAAGGAGATTGATGAGACGACTAGAGGATGAAAAATCACTCAGTGCATCTGCTGCAGAGGAGGGTCATGGAAAAAGGGAGACATCCCTGGTGATTTCAAGGAAAGCCACCTCATCGAGAAGACCCTGCCTAACCAATGGCACTGGTGGAGCTAAGAAGCTGCTCTTAAGTTCTCTATGAGTGATCCCTGTGGGAACTCAGCTGACTCTTTAACAGAAAGGAACAGGTCACTTTGACCATCTTGATCTTAAACACCTAGCAAAACAGTTAAAACCAAATTATAGCCATTCTTGGGCATCTAAAAGAAATAATACTTAAATGTAACTTAAGATGTACAGTTGTGTTAGCCCACTAGAATAAAGACTAAAAGCTACAAAAGAGAGATTCTTAGGCAAATGTGCCTAATAACTATCAAGAGAAACTGCCAGAGTCAGAAGTTTTTAGTCAGTTTAAGGTCTACAGACACAGGTAGGCTTAATCTATGTTTGCTAGTATCTCTACTAAATGTTGTGTTTACATTCCTGATAACCTAGACAATATTAAAGTTCCCAAATAAAGGCCTTGTCCTCTCCAGCCTTTGCTAGGCCTTGTTATGAGAACAAATTCTCAGTTCTTCCACCCCCTGGTGAGGAATTATTGACTTCTGCCATCTTTATGATATGCATTGGCATGTTCCAGATTCTGCAACATTTATATTGTATCAATCTCATTTCAGTACTCATGTCTTTTTGTTCTTCTCTCATAGAAGCACCCATCCCCAGATGCCTTTACAACCTACTCTTCCCAACTGGACTTCTACCATGGACCCCTCAATTGACCCAATTTCTAAAAAGGGAACTCCAAACTGCTTGCCCCATGCTGCCCCCTTTCAGCTCGAAGAAGTCAGAGCTGTCATCGACCCCCTTTTCCTACAGCAAAGGAGTTCCTAGAATTAGGGGGGTATATGAAGTCAGAATTGGGGACAGGCAGTTAGTGTAGAAATAGGGGATCAGTCAAATGGAGGAAATGAAGTCCATGAAAACCATCTGCCTTTGGAAGTCTGGAAGGAGAATGGACTTTTTACATCTCACCTGCAAAACCAACCCAGTCACTCAGGCAGGAAGAAGAGAGAAGGCTTCAAAAAGAACTGGAGAGCAAAAGATTTTCTTATAAAAAAAGAAATGGGGGAATGTAATGTATAAAGCTGCTCCCCCGCCCATCAGGTACAGCCATTTTGCCCGCCTCCCAACCACTTGTCAATCTGTGAACATCCTAGCTAGCTATTGGTTCATCAGTCAGCTTGCAAGTATCCTTCTCTGATATTGGTCCTCTGTTAGCCTGGTGGAATGCAACTGTTTTACTGTAGCTTCCCTGCCATCTTTTCCCATTCTTCTTCTGTCTGTCCTACTCACTTTTTTCTATCCTCCTGGCTTTCCACTCTCTCTAGCGTGCGCCCTTTCTTTTCCTTTCTCTTTTCCTCTCATTTTCTCTCTTACCCTGCAGGGAGACACTATTTGATTAATAAACTCCCTTATGTGAAAAAAAAAATTATTTTGGTACCAGGGATTGAACCCAGGGCCACTTAACCTCCGACCCACATCCCCAGTCCTTTTTATATTTTATTTAGAGACAGGGTCTTGCTAAGTTGCTTAGGGTCTTGCTAAGTTGCTGATGCTGGCTTTGAACTTGTAATCCTCCTGCCTTGGCGTCCTGAGCCACTCGGATTGCAGGTGTGCTTTACCATGCCCGGTTGCATTTTAATATATACTTAAAGTCATATGCCACATAACAATATTTTGATCAGTGATAGGATTGTTAGTCCTGTAAGATTAAAATAAAGGTGAAAAATTCTTACCTAGTATTTTTTTCTATAACCATTCTTTGTTTAGTATATTTAGACACACATATACCACTGTTACAATTGCATACATTATTCATTTGAGTAACATGCTGTACAGGTTTGTAGTCTAAGAGCAATAGGCTTTACTATATGTAATATAGTATTGCATAAAAAGTTGGCAATAGTTATTTCTAAATGATAGTGGAATTTTAAGTGATTGCATTTTGTGTAAGTACACTGTATGATGTTCACACAATGAGGAAATCACCCAGTGATGTACTTCTCAGAAGGTATTCTTGTGGTTAATCAATCATGACTGTAGATGGTGAACACATGACATTTAATGACTATGAAGTATTTAAACCTGTGGATATCTTATCTACATTTTTATCTCAATCATCTTTACTTTATCCTTTATTGAATTATTGATATGTTCATTATTCATCAAAGAAATCATCATATCTCAATTACATTTATCTAAATTCTTCAAGAATTATCTGGTCCTTTCCTCAAAATTTGACATATTATAGCACTTACCACATTGTGTCTAGATTTTTTCTGTAATCATCTGATTCTCCTAATGAGCTGTGAATACATTCTATAAGAACTATGTCTTGGTCAAGCATTCTATTAGCAGTATTTGCTGTTTGACAAATATTTACTGAAGTAAGTTGTAATGACACTTTCTTGTATTTCCTAGATTGACATTTAGAACTTCAAAGGATTTTTAAGAATATAGTGCATCATGAATTACCATATTACTTACATTTTCCCTCTGCCTACCCTTGTAGGCAAGCTAATTAAAAACCGCTATGAAGGAGCTGACCTACTCCTGTATTTTAGAATTCTTCAAACCCTTCTATTTAGAACATTCTTCTCAGCATTCCAGTCCATTTACTTGGATGACCACTAGAATATTATTTTCTTCACAGAGCTTAGTAGTTAACAATCATGACAATTTCATGTTACCCTCACTAGTTTGAACTTGAAAACTTAGGAACTTGTGCTTAATGCTCATGCATGCATTCATTCAATAATTCATCACATTTTTATTGAAGTCATATTACCTGCCAGATCTGTGGATCAACAGATGAATAAAACATGATCTCTGCCCTTGAGAAATTCCAAATTAGTGGGGGAGGCCGGCCCTCTACTACAATGTAGTAAGTCTCATAAGATATTTATGGGTAGAGTGTAAAAAAACCACAGCAATGTCATACTTTCACACTCCATTTCCTCAAAGATAAGAATATCCTAACCAACTTTAGGAAAACACTTCTGAACCTACTAGGAAAATAGACTCCTAAGGCTCTAATGATTTAGATTTATTAAAAACAGGACAAAAATAAAAATAAGAAAACAACTTGAATTTTCTAGACATCACTTCATGTCAATATCATAGCACACCTGTGTGATAAAAGAAATAAGTAAAGTCCTTGGAGGGTTTCCAGCAGGTTTGAACATCTTCCCAGTTACTCAAATGTTTTCATATTGCACCACAAAGAGAAGATACTTGCAACTCTATTTTTACATTATAAGTCTCACAAAAAGGAATGTTAGAGCCTAAGGCTTTCAAAATCAAATAGAGAAATAGTTAGACAAGGATGCCATTGTGTATACATAAATTTACATCTGCCTCTCCTGATAAGCATTTAAATAAATACACCCAGACTATCTGGCACCTGGAGCAGATAATTTACTTAATATATCTCTCCTGTATACCAAAAAAATATATTTTCACAAATGAGCATGAAAGATGGTGGAATAGAGGAGGCCACATTCCTGGCTCCTGTGGCATGAAACCAAGAAAGCAGGCAGCTTCTCTGCAAGGTGGGTGAACAAAAAACAAGGTGGTGGTTGGAAGGGAACTTTACAGGAATTTAAAACTGAACATTCAAAGCAGACCAGGGACACAGGAGGATGGATTTAATAAAATAAGAAAAAGAATCTCCAGTGACACAGGCAGTACTGAGGCCAGACCAGAAGCGTCAGCCAGAGTGGTCACTATGAGAGCATAGAAGAGGCATAAGGGAATTAAAGAAACCTGCATTTTGGGGCGGTCTGAGGTGTGTCTGGGTACAGAGCATTTAGAGACCGAGGACATGGCCCAACAAACCTGAAAGATGCTCTGCATGTTATCCATGTGCAGGAAAAGAAGCCATCTCTCTAGGCGGTGTGCTGAGGACAAAGGAAGGAACCATTTGCAGCGGTGGCATGGGGCCAGCAGCTGAGGAAGCCAATTCCTGGCAACCCGAGTTTGGCCTGAAATACAGGCCCAGTAAATACACACTGCATGACATAGAGTGTGCGTAAGTGACCAGGAGAAAATCAAATATGGAGAGTTTACACAGAGGACAGTTGGCCATGGAAACCCACCCTCTAATCCAGCTGGTTGCAGGACCTCCTGGGAGAGATACATCTGGCTAGGAACCCAGAAGGGTGGAGTCAGGGGAGATTATTTGGAGGCTGAAACGGATACCAGGAAACTTGGGGTCCACAGGAGACTAAGAATTGGTTCCCTCCCCACAGGAGTGGAACCCAGGGGAGATCCCTGGGGTAAAGTCTTCCACATGGACCCACAAGTACTGGACACCAGAGGTGTGCTGATTTAAAATTTCCAGAACAAATGGCATTCGGTCAGGAGCCTTGAGCCTGGTTAAGCCTAAACCTTGCTCTAGGAATTCTGTCTATGAGATCACCTTTCTCACTCCAGCAATCCAGTGGGTGGAAGCACCACACTTCAGAAGATCCCAACCAAAACTGCCGATAAGAGAAGCTGAGAATATTTTGAACTCCAGTGGAAAGAATTCTTTAACTTTTTTTCATCAAGATTTTTGTCTTTTTTTAAAATTATTTTTCTTTGTGTAATTGTGACACAATTGATGGTATGCACCTTTATACATTTTCATATTTTTTCTCACTTCTACCATTTTTAAAGACAGTTATTTTTTATGGATTAGTTTTTTTTTGTGAACTGTGATGTTTGATTAGTAGATTTCAGTTTTATTTTGTATTCTTTTATTTTTAATTTTTAAAAATTTTTACTTTATACATTTTTTTCCTCCTGTTTCCCTGATTTTCTCTTTTCTTCTGCTAACTGCCAATCTCTGTATCTCTGTTGTTCTCTTTCACTCTTCCTTTAATCTTTTTACTTCTGTCTTCTCTCCTCCACCCTCATAACCATCACATCCTATGTCATTTCTGTTCTCTCCTTGTCCACCATTTTAACTTGTAAACCCTTTTGCAAACTTGCTGTTTTTATTATAGGAAATACCTGATCATATCACTTCTGTTTATTATGACAATTAACTTTGCAGATGTCAAAGTAGGAGCTATTTGATTTAATTCTGTATATTGCTTGCATTGGTTGTTGTTGTTATTTGTCTCCCCCTAAACAGTGAGGTATTAGAAACCTTTAGGCATATTCTAAGTCTGCAGGGTAGAAACTCTACTAACTCAGATCTATACTGTTAGATGGGTAGACACACAAACAACATGAAAAAGAAAGGGAACAAATGCCCCAAGCAAACCAAGATACTACAATAACAGAATCCATCAATACCACAGTGGAAGAAATGTCAGAGAATGAGTTTAGAATGTACATAGTTAAACTTATCTGCAAAGTAAAGGACAGTATAAGGAAAGAAATCAGAAAATACAGGAAGTGAAAGATCACATCAGTAAAGAGATTCTGAAAAAGTAAAAGAGCAGAAATCACAGAAAAGAAGGAAACAATAAACCAAATTAAAAATTCAATAGAAAGCATCACCAACAGACTATACCACTTGGAAGACAGAACCTCAGGTACTGAAGACAAAATGTGTACTCTTGAAAATATAGTTGACCATGGAGAGAAGATGTTAAAAAGCCATTAACGGAACTTCCAAGAATTATGGAATAACATGAAAAGACCAAATTTAAGATTTATCAGGAGAGATGATGGTGAGGAGATACAAATCAAAGGAATGCACAATCTTTTCAAGGAAATAATATCAGAAAATTTCCCAGATCTAAAGAATGAAATGAAAAATCAAATAGAAGCTTACAATACCCTGAACGTACAAAATTACGTTGTGTTGTGATCTATTTGATCACATCAAGGCACACTGTAATGAAAGTAAGTCCTAGAAAAACATATACCAAGCTCTTAAAGAAAACGGATGCCAATGAAGAATCCTACATCCAACAAAATTAAGCTCTAAACTGAAGATGAAATAAAAACCTTCCTTGAAAAACAAAAGTTAAAATAATTTGCAACTATAAAACCTGCACCACAGAGTAATCTCAACAAAATATTCCATGAAGATGAAATGAAAAAAAAATGAAAAGCAGCAAAGGGAAGAACTACACTAAAAGAAGAATCAATTAAAAGAAAAACTAATTCAAATTAAAAATTAGAAATAAACCAAAATAACAAATCATATCCCAATAATAACACTGAATGTTAAGGGCCTAATCTCAGCATTCAAAAGACATAGATTGGCAGATTGGATTAAAAAAAGACCCAACAATATGCTGTCTCCAAGAGATTCACCACATAGGCAAAGACATCCACAGACTGAAGGTGAAAGGATGGGAAAAACATGTCATTCACATAGATTGTATACACCAGATGGGGTTTCTATCCTTATTTCAGATAAAGTGGACTTCAAGCCAAAGTTAATCAGAAAGGACAAAGAAGGGCATTTCATTCTACTTAAGGGAATTATACATAACAAGACATAATAATCATAAATATTTATGTCCTGAACAATTGAGCATCTATTACATCAAACAAACCTGCCTCAATTTCAAGAATCAAATAGATCACAACATAATAATATTGGGTGACTTTAACACACCTCTCTCATCTCTAGATAGATCCTCCAAACAAAAATTAAACAAAGAAACTAGAACTAAATAATATGATCAATAATTTAGACTTAACACACATATACAGAATATTTCATCCATTAATGAGTGAATACACTTTCTTCTCAGCAGCACACAGATCCTTCTCTAAAATAGATCATATCTTATGCCACAAAGAAACCCTAGCAAATACAAAAAAAGAGATGGAATGAAACTAGAAATCAAATAATAGAATAAAGAATAGAAGCTACTCTAACACCTGGAGACTAAATAATACACTATTGAATGACAAATGGCTAGCAGAAGAAATCAGGGATGAAAAAAAAAGTAGTTAGAGGTACTTAGTGATAAAACATAGCAAAATCTCTGGGACACTATGAAGGCAGTGCTAAAAGGAAACTTCACTGCATTGAGTTCATTCATTGAAAGAATAGATGGTCAACAAATAAATGACCTAACATTACATCTCAAAGCCCTAGAAACAGAAGAAAAAAATCAACACTAAAAGCAGTAGAAGACAAATAATTAAAATCAGAGCTGAAATCAATGAAATTGAGGAAAAGAAACTGTTCAAAAATAGATGACACAAAAAGTTGGATCTTTGCAAATATAAATAAAATTGATAAGCCCTTAGCTATGCTAATGAGGAGAAAGAGAGAGAAAACTCAACTTACTAAAATTTGTGATGAAAAAAGAAATATCATGATGGACACTACTGAAATACAGAAGGTAATCAAAAACTATTTTGAAAGTTTATACTCCATAAAATAGGAAGCAGACACCGACAAATTTCTAGAGACATATGACCTACCCAAACTAAATCAGGAGGACATACACAATTTAAATAAATCAATTTCAAGCAATGAAATAGAAGATGCCATAAAAAGTCTACCAACAAAGAAAAGCCCAAGACCAGATGGATTCTCAGCCAAGTTCTACAAGACCAATTAATACTAATCCTTCTCAAGTTATTCCATAAAATAGAAAAGGAGGGAACCCTTCCAAACTCATTCTATGAAGCTAGTATCACCCTGATACCAAAACCAAAGACACATCAAGGAAAGAACATTTCAGACCAATATCCCCTAATAAACATAGATGGAAAAATTCTCAATAAAATTCAGGCAAATTGCATACAAAATGTATTTAAAAGATAGCGCACCATGATCAAGTGGGGTTCATTTCAGGTATGCAAGTTTGGTTCAACATATGAAACTCAATAGACATAATTCATCACATCAATAGACTTAAGATCGGAATCATATGATAATCTCTATAGATGCAGAAAAAGCAGTTGGCAAAATTCACCAACCTAGATGCCCCTCAAATGATGAATGAATAAAGAAACTGTGGTATATGTATACAATGGAATATTACTCAGCCATAAAGAATAATAAAATTACGGCATTTGCAGGCAAATGGATGAAATTGGAGAATATCACGCTAAGTGGGATAAGCCAATCTCAAAAAACCAAAGGACGAATGATCTCGCTGATAAGCAGATGATGATACATAATGGGGGGTGGGAGAAAGGCAAGAATGGAGGAAGGAGGGACTGTATAGAGGGAAAAGAGGGGTGAGAGGGGTGGGGGGGGAGGAAAAAATAAAAGAAAGAATCAAACACCATTACCCTACGTAAATGTATGATTACACAAATGGTATGCCTCTACTTCATGTACAGAGAAACAAGTTGTACCCCATTTGTTTACAATAAAAAAAAATTCAGCCTCAATTCACATTCAAAACACTAGAAAAACTAGGGATTTTAGGAACATACCTCAATATTGTAAAAGCTATATATGCTAAAACCAAGGCCAACATCATTCCAAATGGAGAAAAAGTGGAAGCATTCCCTCTAAAATCTGGAACAAGACAAGGATGACTTCTTTCACTACTTCTTTCCAACATCATCCTTGAAACCCTAGCCAGAACAATCATACAAAATAAAGAAATTAAAGGGATATGATTGGGAAAAGAAGAACCCAAACTGTCACTATCGGCCAATGACATGATCCTATATTTAGCAGATTCAAAAAATTCTACCAGAAAACTTCTAGAACTAATAAAAGAATTCAGCAAAGTAGCAGGGTATAAAATTAATATCCATAAATCAAAAGCATTCCTATTTATCAGTGATGAATCCACTGAAAGAGAAATCAGGAAAACTACCTAATTCACATCATTCACAATAACCCCCCCCCCAAAAAAAACAACTGGGGAATCAACCTAACAAAAAAGGTGAAAGACCTCTACAATGAAAAGTACAGAACATTAGAGAAAGAAACTGAAGAAGAACTTAGAAGATGTAAAGATCTCCCATGCTCTTGGACAGGCAAAATGGCCATACAACCAAAATTGATACAGATTCAATGCAATTCCTATTAAAATCCCAATGACATTCCTCATAGAAATAGAAAAAGCAGTTATGAAATTCATTTAGATAAGAGACCCAAAATAGCCACAGCAATCCTTAGCACAAAGATTGAAGCAGAAGGCATCACAATATCAGACCTTAAATTATACCAAAGAGCCACTACAACAAAAACAGCATGGTATTGGCACCAAAACAGATACATAGACCAATGGTACAGAATACAAGACACAGAGTCAGACCCACATAAAATACAGGTATCTCATACTAGGCAAAGGTGCCAAAAACATACATTGGAGAAAAGAGGTTTTTTCAACAAATGGTGCTCAGAAAACTGGAAATCCATATGTAACAAAATGAAATTAAACCCCTATCTCTTACCCTGTACAAAATTCAACTCAAAGAGGATCAAGGACTTAGGCACTATAACAGAGACCCTGTGCCTAATAGAAGAAAAAGTAAGCCCCAATCACCATGTCAACTTATGAAATGACTTCCTTAACAAGACTCCTAAAGCACAAGAAATAAAATCAAGAATCAATAAATGGGATGGATTCAAACTAAAAAGCTTATTAACAAAAGGAAACAATCAATAACATGAAGAGAGAACCTACACAAAGGTAGAAAATCTTTACCACATGCACCTCAGATACAGCACTAATCTCCAGGATATTTAAAGAATTCAAAAGCTTGACACCAAAAAACCAAATAACTCAATCAACAAATGGGCTAAGGAACTGAACAGACACTTCATGGAAGAAGAAATATAATTGATCAACAAATATATGAAAAAATGTTCAACATCTCTAGCAATTAGAGAAATGCAAATTAAAACGAAACTGATTCCATCTCACTCCGGTCAGAATGACAATTATCAAGAATACAAGTAACAGTAGTTGTTGGGAAGTATGTAGGGAAAAAGGTACACCCATACATTGCTAGCGGAACTGCAAATTGGTGCAACCACACTGAAAAGCAGTATGGAGATTCCTTAGAAAATCTGGAATGGAACCAGCATTTGACCCAATTTATCCCACTCCTTCGTCTATACCCAAAGGACTTAAAGTTGGCATACTACAGTGACATAGTCACATCAATGTTTATAGCAGCTCAATTCACAATAGCTAAACTATGGAAACAACCTAGATGCCCTTCAACAGATGAATGGATAAAGAATTTGTGATATATATACACAATGGAATATTACTCAGCCTTAAAAAAGAAATGAAATTATGGCATTTGCTGGTAAATGGATGGAAGTGGAGGATATCGTGCTAAGTGAAGTAAGCCAATCCCAAAGAACCAAAGGCCAAATGTTTTCTCTGATATGGGCATGCTAATTCACAATAGGTGGGGGGTGGAGAAAAAAGGCACTGTGGATTAGACAGAGAGGAGTGAACGGAGGCAAGAGGATATGGGGGTGGAATGACAGTAGAATAAATTGAACATTTTTTTTCTTATGTGCATATATGATTATAGGACCACTGTAACTCTACATCATGTACAACCAGAAGAATGAGAAGTTATACTCGATTTATGTATGATGTATCAAAATGCATTCTACTGTTATGCATAAATATTTAGAATAAAAAAAATTTAAAAATGTGCAAGAAATTATGGACTAGGAATGTAAGTCAGTGATATGTGCTTAGCATGCCTCAAGCCTTGGGTTCAATCCCCAGTACCAAAAAACCCCCCCAAAAAAAATCATGAAATTAAATAAATAATAATTAAAAGAAAGGAAATTCAGTGGAAACTTTTTTCTAAATTTCATAAATAATTTATTAATAGTGAAGAAACAGAAAAAAGAAATGGATTAAACTTTAGAATTACATTCAGGCATGTTCGGTAATTATTGTAATTTTTAATTGACACATAATCATTGTGTATATTTATGGAGTACAGTGTAATAATTCAATAATATAAAATGAGTAATGATTCAGTCAGGGTAATTATAATTTCTTTGTGTTGAAATCCTTTTTCCCCTCTTCTAGTTATTTTGAGATATATGACATATTGTTGTAAACCAGCTACCTTACTGTGCTGCATCTCTTAAACAAATAACTTATTTCTTGTGTGTTTTGTATCCATTATCCAAACTTAATAATCCTCATCCTCCCACCTACGATTCCTAGCTTCTGGTGACTTCTGTTCTACTTTGTACTTCTATGAGATCAACGTTTTTAGCTTCAACCAAGTGAAAACATTAGCATTTTTTTAGCAGAAAAACACTTGTCTATTATACTAATCAATAACTACATTGAAATGTTATAGCAATGAAATAACAAAGAATAACAACTTTAAAATAATACTTTTCAATTTTCTTACTCAAATACAGCAATGTTTCACAAACTAAATGTTGCATATAATAAAATATTATATCTAACAGTTCAGTTTCACTGCTTAAATTTAAAATAAAAATAAAACTTCTATGTGACCAAATAAATGTGGTTGAAATACCTAAGTGATCAACTAGATATGGTTGAACTGTCTTTGTCTATATAATCTCTGTGCTTTTGATTTTTATTTCTAATCCACTATTTAACAGGAATATGTAGTCCCACAATTATTAAAATTCAACCAAAACTGCGATGATTGTTCAGAACTTAGACTAACAAAATATTTTTTCCAGAAAATATTTTTCAGTGACATTATTTGAAATTGCTGGCACATGGTGGTAATAAAAAAGCAGACTGTAAAAGTCAACTTTACTATTGTTTTCACATACTGTACAGACCATGCATTTCCATAGTTGCCTACTCTGCAGTGATTGATTCCACTGAAGTACCCTTGGTCATTTAGGAGACCATTTACCTTTTGATACTGTCAGTTCTACACCTGTTTTTCATGATTACATCTATGTGCTGGGCACTGTGCTAGGTACTTTTAAACATTATTTCTTTTAAGCCTTGCTACAATCCTACACTCCAAGTACCTCTCCTTACCCTCATTTCATGGATCAAAGAACAATCTTAGGGACTTTGGGCAACTGGGCTCAGGTCATATGAGTAAACAACAGAAAGAATTCAAACTCATGTCTGTCAGATTCATAAGCCCATAACCATGTAATACTCTTCCCATTTATTCATGTGACAAATAGGATTGAGTGCCTTCTGCAAGTGGGTAATAATACAGTGCATAAGAAACAATTCTTGTCAGCAGAAGGTTCTGGGATTACTCAATCACTCCACTTTTCCCAGAGGCAGTTTTTCTCCTATTTCTGTCATCACAGTTTTACTTATTTAGAAACTTCATCTAAATGTCATCATAGAAAACAGATGCTTTTGAATCTCCATTCTTCTCTGTCCAATTTTGGACTTTGAACTTCCAAACTGTGAGCTAAATAAACATTTTCTCTTCATAAAGTTAATTGCTTCAGGTATTTCATTATAGTACAGCAGAGATGACTAACATACCAGGCCAGACCAATTTTTACTATTTTGGTGCAGGGTCTAGATGCTTTGTGAGGAGTCTGCAATTTTGGAGTTCATATGCATGTGTGCTGCAAGTTTGGGGTCCACATTCATGTTGATTGCTTTTTCATCCATGCTATCAGGTGGAAGGATGGCCAGTTTTCTATTATTTTCCCAGATAGTTCCACAGAAGGAACAGCCCATTATGATTACTGGCTTATTGCAAGATAGTTAAGTTTTAGCTTCCTTCAGGCACAGGCAATGAGACTTGAAATCATTTCACTCTGCACAATCAGAATCCCAACACCTTCAGGCTGGGGATGTAACTCAGTAGCAGTTCATATGCTTATCCTGTACTAGGCCCTGGGTGTACTTCCCAGCACTGAAAAATATGAAAGCAAACCAAGATCCAGTCCCCAACAGGTAAGGCCTATAAACCCTCAGTTCTTTCAATTTTCACTGTCCAACTTTGAGCTTATTCTTCATTTCCTCATTTTCTCCAATGAGGCCCTACCTCCTAAAGTTTTCACCACCTTCCAATAACCTATTAGTTATGAATTCACCTGTGGATTAATCCATTGATGAGGTTAGAGCTCTCATTATTCAATTACCTCCTAAAAGACCCCACACCTCTGCACTGGAGATCAAGCCTTCAACACATGAACTTCTGAGGAATAATTCAGATCCAAACCAGCAAGGGAGAAAATATAGCTTCTCTAGGTGCTCTCAGCAGCAGGAGTTTGTGAACCATTTAGTTATGGTATTGCAAGCAATGCCATTCTGCCACAATGTCATCTTGCTGTGTCTCTTCACTTCCCATTTCAAATCTCAAGACAGTATATGTGATAGGCCCAGTTTTGGTCTATGGCTGATAAATTAATAAGCTATGATCAGGGAGCACAGGAATATCATACAGAGACAGTTCCTCCTGTATGTGAGAGGCACTGCCTAGAAATATGGGGTTGGCTGTAAGTAGGCAGCCACTCCCAGTACTAGCAACTGTATGACCTAATGATGAAAGAAGCTATCAGATGCATGTAGGAACATGATTTTCTGCAGCGGATAGATACTCCAACAATAAGAGTTATGTTCTTTAACCAAAATATACGCTGTATACATTTTTAGTTTTTCTGGAAGATCTGTGTATACTGACTGAACAGGGAATCATTTATTATCTCATTTTCCTTAACATGGAACACATTCTAAAGCTCAGTTTACACTGAAATAGACTTCTATTTCTGACAGCATGCCAAATTAGCTGCTCTGAATGAGCCACCTGCTGAAAACAACTAAAAATTCTGCATTAAAAAAAAAAAAACACATCTTACACATAGATGAACTGATAGGAAATGAAAAAAATCCTGAGAGGGACTATAAAGAAAGGAAGAAAAAGGAACATATTCTGAGAAAGTGAGGGTCAAAGTGGGCTTTTGTTTAAAGATTATCAAATTCTAGACACTTAGAGCTCCTGCATTGATAGTTGTGCAGCACACCAGAGTCAGAAAATAAAGATAAGGACCAGTTCAAAACAAAGAGTCAAAAAGGAGACAAAAAATTTGTGCTCCTCAAAGCTGTATTCCTTGTGTAAGGGTGAAAGAGAAATAAACCTCATGTACTAAAGTAGTCAGTAAGAAAACATGCTTTAAACTTGGAGACCAATGAAGAAAGAAAAAGATCTTCCTTGAGAAGAATGAGACTTTTGATTTAGAGGCTCCAATTCAATCTATTTGTGCAATACAACAAACCTCCACTGCAGAATTTAAACTGATCCTCTGGTTGAAGATGTCCCCAAGCATCTTGCAGAAGCACATTCTAATGTTCTTTAGGACACATAACTCCAGCCTAAAAGAACCCCCATATTTATAAACCCAGAAACATGAATTCAGAGATGAGAGTCAAGCGTCTGTTTTTGATATAAAGCACAAAAAGATGCACAAAATTTTCAGTACAGAATTCAACAGCAACAGAATATAAACTAAATATGCTTAATGTGTGTAAGAAATAAAACCTGTGAAAAAGAGAACACATAGAACTTGCAAAACTAAGAAGCATTTGATGGAACACATAAAAGAAAGATTAAGAGAAATGGAGGATAAACTAAGAATGTCTCAAAGATGTTTTATAGTTCTAAGGAATAATTTTCCCCGAAAAAGGAAGATAATTAAGGAGAGTGTAAAATAACAATACATGACATCGATTGAAATTTCATGAAAAAAAAATCTTGAAAGAAACTAACGGTGAAATACTAAATATATAACTGGTGAACATTTGCCAGAAGTTGTCAAAAAGTAGAAAAAGAATGCTTCAAATTACAGGCCTCTAATACAGTTTATAAAAATCTGAAGATATTGCTAGTGCAGCCCATTAGATATGAACTATATATTACTACAGCTGATGACTTTGTAAATTTTTTTCAAGTGCAGGTTATATAAATGAATCAACCAACAAGATGCACCGCAAAATAGAATATATGGGTGGTTACTGAGGACTATTTGTGCATCCTTTAAGCTGGGAAACGCACATTCAAGCCTCAGTCTCAGGACAAACTACCTTAAAGTTACAGGGAAACCAAACAGGTATCCCGTTTATAATGAGAGTGAATACTGAGGCTAAATTCCAGCAGAGAGTTCTGTTTTAAACAATCTGAACTGGTCGAACTTTGCTGATTATTCTAGCGTTTAGAATCTTTACTATTTGCTAAGCACTACCTGAAACTCATGACTCACAAACGCCGGGGCATGGAATCACAGCAAAGAACAGGTGAAAAGTTGTTCCTAGTTATGTCATGCAGGCGCATACAACTCCCGTCGTTCCCTGTGCAAGAAATCAACAAATAAACAGAAGCAGCGCATTTCAGATTCGGCTGCGCCGGGCTCGCAATGGCGCCTGGTTTCTGTAGTCTGCACGCGGAGGACCGCCAGCGCGGCGATCCCCGCTTAGCAGAAGTGAAACTACACTTCCCACAAAGGCTCGGGGGCAAGCACTGGCCGCTCTACGTCACTGCTCCAGTCGGCCAATGACAGCTCCGGGCGGCAGTGAGGCAAGCGCCGTCAGGCGCCAAAGTGGTTTTTTTTTTTTTGTTTTTTTTTTTTTTTTGCCGGAGTCGAGCGGGTGCTGCTAGCGGAGGCGCCATATTGGAAGGGACAAAACTCCGGCGACAGCGAGTGACACAAATAAACCCCTGGACCCCTTCGTTCCCCCAGCTCTAAGGGCCGCGATGTTGTACCTAGAGGACTATTTGGAAAGTGAGTGCGCGGCGCTGGCAGGGGCCGCCTATGGGACCTGCGGGCGGGCGAGAGCGCGAGTGGACGGGCAGGCGGGATGGCGGGAGGGAGGGGGAGGCGGGGGATGTTTCTTTCTCACGGTAACTGGCAGCCTCGTTGTGAGCTGCCGGCTCCCTCGACCCCCCCACGCACGCACGCACGCAATGACGCAATCGCGTACTTTCGCCGTTGCCCCGCCTCCTGACGGACTCTCCCTTTGACAGTGATTGAGCAGCTTCCAATGGACCTGCGGGACCGCTTCACAGAGATGCGAGAGATGGATCTGCAGGTGCAGAGTAAGTCGGCGCGTTTACTCTTGTTCGCTACGCGGGTTCAGTGCCGAACTGTTACCATCGACGCTTGCACCTCCTGAGCTTTGACTTTCCTCCGGGTCACTTTGCTGGGACTTAAGGAGTTGTCAAAAAGATCAGGCAGTCCTGTATTTTGCTTCTTATTCCCCTCACCACGCTACTTTACTTGTGACTTGCAAGAGAAGGAGGCGTTAGGGCATGCGCGTTTCTTTTCAAAATGTGTCACTGTTCAAAAAATGTTTCTGTACTTTCATTGAGAATGTAGACATTGTGTATGCCTTAGTGGAAATCGCCCTATAAATAATGAGAATTTTCACTTCAGCCTTATATATCGTGCTTGGATTTCAGCATTCATACTTGTTGAAGTTCATTCTATTCAGAAATTTCAAGAGGAAAAAGCGTGGAAGCACAGGTTATAGGTGGATCTTTATAGAACCTAGTGAACTTGGAATGCCGAGTTTCTAAGAGGATTAATTTGTAGGATACACTTCCAGTTGTCAACAGCGTGATCGTTTTCACAATCAGAATGATGAAAGTAAGATTTTACTGAAAGTTTCTTGTCTGATGTTATAAAATTTTTGGAAATTTAGTGGGCTTTTCTTTTTCTTTCAGTGATAGCTTGGTAGGCTGGTGATTTTTTTTTTTTTTCTCCCTAAAATTAACCTTGCTCTTTCATAAGCATCTTGTTTTATTCATTGTGTTGTTTGCCTGGTTTTCCAGCTACCTCACAATCCATTTTAACTTTAATGTAGTTGAAATGCTAAAGACTTGCTGAAATCGTGTTTTTTGCAGGATTGAGCTTAGACTTTGATGTCAGATAGATCTGAGTTTATTTCAGGACATCACTAATTTACTCATTGACCTTGACTGCATTACCACTTCTGAAGGGGTTTCATTGTCTGTAAAAAAGAGAGTCATCTGAGGATTTAAAATAATGCAAATAAATTTGAATGTATGGCTCCTAATATAAGGTAGGCATTAAATAAAGGGTTCTTATTTTAAACATTTTTCTTTTGACTAAAAATTTTAAATTCTCTTGTAATTTGGATTTAGATTATACAAATTTTACAATAGCTAGAATATTATGTAGTTAATAGGTATTGTGGGTTAACAAAAGAGACCAGTGTCAAATGTTAGGAAATGCTTAAAGGAAAATATTTTTAAAAAAATTAATGGAAAGATTTCTCAGAATCAATAAAGTATTGTTATGCACTGAAGATCTTTAAAAGAAGAATATAGTAAAAAGATTTTCCTCAACCTATATATAACAACGAAATTCCATTTAGTTTTCCTTTGTTAGCAGATATCTGATGAAATAATTATTCTTGGCACATACTTTGACAAAGCTGATATAAACTAAATATAATAGTGTATTGAGTGAATAAATGAGATTGTACCTACCACTTTCTGTTGTGATATGAGATGATGGGGTGCTTAGCCCTATTATAACTTATGGTTAAAATTGTTATTACTTTTTCTTATTAAAAGAAATTTGAGTGTTAAGCTGGTTGCGGTGATGCACACCCATAATCCCAGCTACTCAGAAGGCTGAGGCCAGAGGATTGCAGCCTGGGCAATATAGTGAGACCCTATCTCAAAGGGGAAGAAAAAAAAAAAAAAAAAAAGCTGGGGCTGGGGATGTAGCTCAAAGGTAGAATGCTTTAAAAAGAGAACAAAAGGAAAAGAAAGAAATATGAGGAGCATCCAGTAATTATTTTGTTTTAATTGGTACATTTTAATTGTACATAATGGTGGGATTCCTTATTATATATTCATACATGTACACAATTATTTTGTCACATTCATTAGCTTTGACTCCAAGGTCAGTATAGATACTATCTGTGTTGTCAATTCTCCTTTGATTAGGGGAAAAGTTTTGAAATAAAAAAAAAATGTCAGTGAGGAAAATTGTAACTTTTAAAAACTCAAGTCATTAAGGCATTGTATGTTTATGAAGTCAAAACATGATGTATTAAATGTACTGGCCAAGTGAAATAGTATATGTTATTTTTATTTTTTATTTTGGTTCTCAGGATTAAACACAGGTGCTCTTCTACTAAACTACATCTGTAGTTCATTATATTTTTTATTTTGAGACAGGGTCATGCTTATTTGCTGAGGCTGACCCTGAACTTGAGATCCTCCTGCCTCAGCCTCTCTAATGGTGACCAGCCATTATAGTTTTTTCACCCCTGAATCACAACATGTGTATTTGATAAATGAATTTGCTTATCTAAATATTAAATGTTTTTGTTATGTCAGATGCAATGGATCAGCTAGAACAAAGAGTCAGTGAATTCTTTATGAATGCAAAGAAAAATAAACCTGAATGGAGAGAAGAACAGATGGCGTCTATCAAAAAAGTATGTGTAACAGTTTGAATGATTTATCAATAAATATTGGGACTCTCTGAAAAATATATTTTAACATTAGATTTCTGGATATCAGAATGTGAGAATGTTATCATTGGTTCTTTAGAATTTAATTTATTGTGTTTAAGAGAAATAGGTATAGGGATTGAAGATTTTGGTCATTTTTAAAGTGGTTGTTAGTGATGATTAGAACTATTTAAAAAGTACATTTTTCCTTTTAAATTTTTTTTCTAATTACATATAACTAAGTTGCCTTGCTTTTAGAGATAAAATGCTGCTTTCCAATTTTGGTCACAAAATGGGGTGAAAAATCTTGAGCATATTTTATATGCTAGGTACCTTGGTGAACTCATGGAACAGAATCTTAGAGTTGGAAGGATCTTTGAAAGCCTTTCAATTTAAAACTGTATTTGTATGTGAATCAGATCTAGAAATAGAAAATTCTTTTGAGTTTTTGTTAGTTTTTTAGGACTTAGAGCTCTCTTCCAGTTAAGATGAGCGTCAGCTCCCTCCCCAAGGTTTTCTTTGAAGGTCTGATCTAGTTTATTCAGGGATACATTGGAAGAACAACTTAAAAGCCTTGAATTTAGTCATGACTCTGCAGTGTGACTGTGTGATATTGGCAGATCTTTTTAGTTCCACTGAATAATAATGCCTCCCTACACCCAACCTTCATAGAATTGTTCAAGGATCAACTAAGAAAGCAATTTGGAAACTGCAAATTGAGTAGTTGTGTTATTTATTCTACCATATGGAGGGAAGATTATTTCTGTTAGGAGAAAAAAAAAATCAGAATCTGTAAGAGAAGTGGTCCTGGCTGGAAGCTACCTGGAGGCCCAGGTGTGTGTGAGTATAGACTTCACATAAATACATCTTCAACATCATTGATCATCCCTTTAACCTTCTCAGTTTTTGGTGTAGCACAACAGAAAGTTTGGCACCAATGGAAATTCATAGAATCCTTTTTTCTTGTTTAAAAAATTTTTTTGCTTTACACTGTAGAGAAATTTGAAGTATAGATTGAGTTGTTTGAATTTATACCTACTTTAAAATAGGAGCTAGGTAACAATTGGATAATAAGGACATACAGATCAGAATCCCTTTCTGTAACTGTACTTGAAAAAAAAAGCTTAAGAAAAGCATAAATGTGCTTTACAAGCTACATAAATTCTAATTAGCATTTTTTTCTTTTAAATATTCATTAGCTCACATTGCTTTTTCTAGTATAGAGACTAGACTTGGAACAGTATTTTTTATTTATATCTCTTCTAGGATTTCTGAACATTTTCCTTTAATTCTTGGCCATTGTCCATAATTTCTAATTCTTCCCCAATCACACCCTATCCCTAGGAGACTTTTTATTGCTAATGTAAGATGACTGACAGTGCTAACAAGGTATGATAATGAAAATATAGTTATATGTCTTACACTTGCATGTTTTGAAATGATTAATTTATATTTGAATAAAAATGTTTTTATTCAGGACTACTATAAGGCTTTAGAAGATGCAGATGAGAAGGTACAGTTGGCAAACCAGATATATGACTTGGTAAGTAAAATTAATGTGCATACTCTGCCATAAGTACATGAATTATGGATAATATTTTAAATTTTATTGGCTTAAATGTAATAAGAACAGACTAAAACTAAAGTATTGCTCTCTTAAGCATACCTAATTTAAGGGTTTAGTATCAATTTTTGGGGGGTTCTTTGTGGAAAGCTCATAGAAATTGTTCTAGTTTGATCCATTGCATCTGACATAACAGAAAATTTTAGCCAATACTAAACTACTGTAAGATTGTGTCACATGTATACATATTGTGTCAAAATATATACATATATTTTTTTTAACAAGAATTGATATTTAACTTTATTTTACTAATCCTTATGCTCTTAAGGGTGTGTGTTTATGTGCTTTTTATATCATTTTGTTTCTGTGTAGTCCAATTAAAAGGAGGAAGAGAATTTTTGGGATTGCTGTTGAAGGAATGTTAATAGATTGTTTTCAACAACTGGGTCAGGTGGCAGAAATGTTTGGTAGACTACATAACCTTTAGAAAAAGTTTCTTTCTTGCATCAGTAGTTCTGAAAGATTGAAATTACCAATACAGATACAGTATGTGGTATTTCTAAAAATAATGTTAATGGTTCTCACTCTCTTTTTTATGTGAAGTGGTTCTCACTCTCTTTTTATGTGAAGCTTCTAAAATGCATATATTAGGAAATAATAATTGTTTTTTTCTCAAAGTAAGTTAAGGTATAAAACAATTGCTCACTTCTGTTTAACTTCAGTTTATAGACTTCAGATCTTTTTTTGCAGTTTTATTACTGCAAGGTACATGTAAATAAAATGCCATTAGAGAGTGAGACACATGTAAGAGGTACACACCTCACACGGTGTGCGTTATAAATGCTTGTACTAAACTAGGAAATGCTTGCTATGTAAAGTCATAGAGAATATTTAGTTGTTTTTATATAGTGAAAATATTTTATTGGCCAAAAATACAGGCTCTTTTGTTCATCCTGTTCTGAAAAAAAGTTTCATAAAAGATATTGCCTAAAGAAAGGTAGAGTAGGTTGTAGCTTGATTTATTGTGGAATGAAAACAAACTTCATTGTCTTGAATAATATCTGTAAACACAGGGAAAAAAAGCCATTTACATTTGAATCGAGGATAACATTGTTTAGTAGCAATTCTTCCTCATATTTGATGACCATATTTTTCAATCTTTAGATACTACCTGCTTTTTAATTCATATAGCTCTTTGGTTCTATTCCTTTAACATTTTATTATTTTACTATTTTTATTCCTTTACTAAAGATATTTCATGTATTTTGAAAAAATATATAACTTTGATATGTGCTTTTTAAATGTGTATATGTCTTCATCTATTATTTATGAACCACGTTGTTCACTTACTGTGTACCTGATTAATGGAGTTTTACCTGCATATAATTGAGCAATAAAAAAGTAAGTACTTGAAATGATTCTTGTAAAGTTAGTTGGAAAGATGTCCACAAGTTCATGTGGAGGACCCATGTAGATAGATGTAGTAAGTAAAGAACAGTGGAGTTGAGTGTTAGAGATTATCTGGTGAAAAACTGAATGACTAAGTCAAGCTGAGTTAGAGGGAAGAGATGAGTTTTGAGCACAGGGTCAGGGATGGGATTTGGGGGTTCTGTCGAGAGGAAACCTTTCACTCAGAGATAGTGGCATAAGCAGAATGAAGGCAAATGTTAGGTTAAGCTACCTAGGTTAGAGAGTAAGGTTAAAAGGTGGCATAATCAATTTAAGAAAATATAATAAGTGTAGTAAAAAGTGAATGTCCATAATGGATCCATACAGAGGGCACTACATAACCTAGGTCAGCTCCTTCACTGACAGCATGATGTTGGAAAAGTTATTTATTTTTGAACCTCAGTTTCCTTATCTGTAAATTAATAGCATTTATATATTTTGCTAGAGTAGTTGTGTGTAAGTGTAGTATAATATACTTACCCTTGAACATTACACATTGCATCCATGTATTGAAATATCACATGGTATCCTATAAATATGTATAATTTTTGTGAATTAAAAACTCTTCTTTGAGAATCAATATGTATATTATGCATATATGTTATACATGTTATATGTATATATTGTACACACACATACGTATGTGTATATATACATATCCATATCTATGTATGCTTTTAGCTTGGCAGATAGTAGGCATTCACTCCTTTATTAAAGCCTTGATCCATCTTGTTTTTCCCAACTATAATTTTCTACTTTCCCGAAGCCACAGCTTCCCTTTCAGCCCTCCCAAGTTGAAGCTGTTTTCTCTCACTCTCCTATTATCTCTAGGACTGCCTTTTGTCTTTTCATTCCTCCTCTCCCCTCCTCTTCTTCCTTCTTCGTTCATCTCTTTATTATCTTCTTCTCTCCCTTTCCTTTTAGATAGACCATTGCTATTTCAGGACACCTATATTCTTACTGTAAAAATCTCTTTTCTGTAATGTCTCACTCATATGTGGAATCTAGACCCTTAGGAGTTGAGTGGAATAGTGGTTATCAGAGTCTGGAGATGGGGAGAGGTCAGGTAATGGGTGCTAAGTTATAGTTAGATAGGAGAAAGAACTGTTGTCCTATTTCATAGTAGGTGACAATATGGTAATGGTAATGTACTGCATTTACAAAAAACAAAGATAGAAGAAAGGATTTTGAATGCTTTCATCTTAAAGAAATGATCAATATTTAAGAAGATAGATATATTTACCCTGACTTGAACATTTGTACAGTGTATATATGTGTTAAAATTTCACATGGAACTACATAAACATGTACAATTTTTATGACTCAGTTTTAAGAACTATCTTCAAGATGTAATCATGGATGTAGTCATCCATTTGTTAAGAAACCAGCATCTGGTTCACAGTTGTCTGCTTCTTTGATTTTTGTGAGTTCTAATCTCCTTTCATTGCTGCACATTGATCCTGATCGTCACTTGAAGTTGTCCTATTTCTGAAGTACCTCCTGCATCTACACCTCATCTCCTTCCACTTTATCATTGCATTCTTCTCCAAGCAAGACTCTAGTTGACCTCTTGAACTCTTCTTTCTTACCAGTACCATCCACATTGGTGCCATCATAGGGAGTCTTTTCACTTGCTCTAAAAATCAGGTCATCACACCTAGGGAAAGTCATGCAGCCATGAAGTTGGTGCCACTGCAAAAATTATAGCTTTCATTATTTGAACCCTTTATATTTGAACTTCCTCTTAGTTTTCATAGTTCAACATAGTCAGTTTTTCTTTTGGTTTCTCCCAATAGCTATTCCAAAACTATGCTGCATATGTCATACAAACATCCCTCACCAATTGTGAAAATTTTCCTTTTTTTCATTCTTGTCTGGGGCTTGAACCCAAGGGTGCTGTACCACTGAGCTACTCCCCAACTGTTTTTATTTTTTAATTCAAGACAGTCTTGCCAACTTGCTCAAGCTGGCTTTCAACCTGTGATTCTCTCAGCTCTCAGCCTTCTGAGTTGCTGGGATTACAGGTGTGTGCCCCTGCACGGGGCACCAGTTGTGACTTTTGCCTTGCATTGACAGTACATTTTGAGACTTTTGATGGAAACTTTGTGAAACATCTCCTGCTTATCAGTTTGGCAGTCGCAGCTCCATGACCACATTCTCATGTCAAAGGATGAGGTAGATGTTCTTCCTCTGTTCATCCCTCTCTTATTCTCATCCCCTCCCATGTCCTTTGTGACTTTGCTGCATCACTTTTACCTCCTCTTCTTTATTTTCAGTGTTTTCTTTCTTCTGGCTTCTCTACCACAACGTTTAAACTCGCTTAGGTCTTTCTCTTTGAAAAGAACCCAGACAAGCAAACAAACCTTGTTGTGATCACATGACTGTACTGTGAGTACCATTGTCTGTCTTGAATTTTTTCCTTAAACATCTTGGTGCTCCCTCACCTTTAGTTCCTAAATCCTTGCCAATTTGGATTCTCTTTACCAAACTTCTTGATTGCTAAGTCCACTTTGCACTCTTCACTCTCTGTTTTAACTGTTGTATTGGGCATGTAAATGCTGTTTGCCAACCTTTTCTCCTTACCATTCTTGCTAATCTGTTGTCATTTGACTATCTATTAAGATTCTCCTGTTTTGTGGCCTTTCTCAGTTTCCTTGAATAAAGCTCATAATGGAGGTGTTCCCAGGTTTGGTCCTTGATCTGTGGTTTTTCACTCTTCAGGTACTTTTCATGTAAAGGTAATTTTCTTCACCTCTTCTATTCCAAGTCCAGAGTACTGGTGAGAAATTGTGCCAAATTTCAATTTTGTGCCCCACCCCTGCTCCCCACCCAAGTTATAAAAACCCCTTCATTACCTACCTTTCTGTGTGTTCTCTTAGTTTTAACAATTATATGTTAATCCTCAAAACTGAACTTTTCCTCCGATTCTTTTCATCTCATCTGATCTTTGCTAGACCTCAGAGCTCAATGTATTGAGTTTAAACTCTTAGACTCTCTTCGTTTACTTCCTGCTTCCTCTACTTTTGTTTCTAAAACTCAGAAGAACCACGAATTTAGGATACTGAAAGTCATCCTAGACCCCTTGTTCCCACTGTCCTACATTGAGTTAATCACCATGTATCATCTGGTTTACTCTGAGGACTTCTAATTGGTTCTTATTCACCAATTGTTTATCATTCTGTAGTTTAAGTACTTGTTTTAAAAGATTGAAATACCAGTAGAAACAATAAAATGTACCTCTCCTAAGTGAACAGTGCATTTTGACATTTATATACTCTTGAAACTGATACTCCAACAAGACACAGCATTGCTATTCACTCCAAAATGTTCCTTCTGACATTTCTAGTGCTTTCCCCTCTAGTATCTTAATCCCCCACTGAGTGACTATAGTAGCCTTTCTAAATGGTGTTTCTGCCTTGAATTATCATCCTTATTCTAAAACACACATTTCAGCAAATGATCTCCTATTTGAAAATTCTTGGGAGTTTTGCTCCTGATTTTTTTACTGTGTCTTTCAGGGTCCTTTTGATCTGGTTCCTGCCAGATCTCTGGCTGCATCTCCTCTTCATCCTCCATCCTTCACCACCATCTGTGTGTGCTGTCCACAGTGAGCATACTGTGCAGGGATCACTTCCTGAGCAGGACTGTCCTCTTCATCTTTGCTTGATTAACTGTTCTGCATCCTTCAGTATCCTGCACATGCACTGCCTCTTTATTAACATTGTCTTATTAATCTTGATATTTGTGTCATTTAATGTCTAGGAAAAGATATTTGATTATAGCAGAAGAGGCTTATATTTATATTTTAAGAGTGATTTTAACACAGGATTTGTTTTCCTCTCATGAAAAGTAACTATTAGATGGGGCCAACTGTGCCTAAATGGCAACCCCAACATCGTCAGTGTTCCAGGCTCCTTCTCATCTGTCTGGGCAGGTAGAAGAATTGGAGTAGGAGATCATGCAAGAGGTCACATTTTGGAGTTCAATTAGCTTAGCTCCTTTGAAGAGTTTCCTGGAATCCTATATACTTCTCTTAAGGGCCCCTCTATCTACAAGGGAGACTGAGAAAAGTTTAACAGGGCATATTACCACCCAGACATGGAGGGGTCTATCAGTAAGGAAGAAGGGAGACTAGGTATTGTGTAGGCAGTTAGTGGTTTGTGCCACACCCTGCCACTCGATACCGTCATGCCAACCTTCAGATCTGTTATTCACATGGTTTTATCACTGATAAAATTGCATTGTAACTATTTATTTACCTTTGGTTAATGTACTTGTTTTCCTTATTGTAAATGTCAAGAATTATGTCTTTTTAGTTTAGCATTTTCAGAACCCACCATAGTTTTCCTACAATAAATATTTCTTGACCAAAATTACCTGAATATGTTAGTGGAGAAGAAAGTGCACTAACGTGACTTCCAGGTTCTGAGTCCTGGACATGCAGTTTAATGGGGTCATTATTGAGGCACTGGGTTCGTTTCTCAGCACCACACATAAATAAATAAAATAATGCCCACTGACACTAAAAAAAATATTAAAAAAAAAAAAAGGTGATAAAGTGTGCTGAGATCGTTTCAGAACAAGGATAGACTGCAGTTTGAATAGCCACATGTGTCTTTCCAGGGTATGACTTGAAGAAAAGTAACAGCAGTGTACTTCAGGTGAGTTTAGTTTTCTTCATCGCGTCACTTTAGGATACCAGGAAGTGTTATGATGCTCAAAGCTTTTTGGTATCCTTTTCAAATTGCTCTCATAATTTTATTTTCTTTAGTTTAGAGATTTCTTCCTTCTCTGATGCATAAGATAATTGAAAATTCTTCTGAAATAAGATTTACAAATAAGCATTCAGCAAAGGGGACATTTTTTAAATATTAAAGTTTATAGTAATGTATAAATTTTTGATATTTCAACTAAAAATATATTCCACTGTAAGCTTCCCTTTTCATTTTTGTTTTTTGGTACTGGGGATTGAACTCAGGTGTTTGATTACTGAGCCACATCCTTAGCCATTTTTTATTTTTTATTTTGAGACAGGGTCTTGCTGTTTTGCTTAGCGCCTCACTAAATTTCTGAGGCTGGCCTCAAACTTGCCATCCTCCTGCCTCAGTCTCTTATACCACAGGGATTATAGGCATGCACCACCACTCCTGGCTTTATCTTCTTAATTATAACAAAACAGATTTATTAAATGATAAAGTCACTATCACTATGCAAATTAGTGACAAAATTGGACATCCCAAAATATTAGATCTAACCAGGGCTCTTCAAGGCTGGTGAGGTTCTTGATCATTGTGTGCCCTCAGAGCCTGACAGATTAATCAGATAGTGCACAGAGGGACAAATGATGTCAAGGTGATCTAAACCAGTGTTTTACAAACCTTAGTCATTCGCTTTCCACCTTGATTTTATAGAGACATACCACCTGTACTAAGTAAATTTTAAAATCAAATGTATTTAAGAGGACACTTTCTAATTTGATACTACAAACATAAATGAAAGACTAGCATGAGTTATCATGAAGAGAAAATTATTAAGGTGTTGAAAACAATTATGTACCTTCCTTGGAAAGCTTGCGCCTTGGGCATTGCAGATTGCCACAGTGTCTTGTGATGATTGAGCACTATATTCAAGAATAAAAAATTGCCATATTAGCTTGCAGGTAATTGTAGTCAAACATAAGGGGATTGTTGACTTGTTCAGTAGAGAGGTTATTAAATAGAGTCACCTGTCAGATTAGGTATTCTCCCTGCAATATCAGTGGTGAATATCCAAGTGAAAGTCTGGTAATACAATTTGTCTGTCCCTCATCCAGAATGATGGGGAGCACAGGTGATTGTGCTCTCAGAGCTTCATGACTCTGGAATATTTGCACACACTTTACCAGTTGAACATCTCTAACCTGAAAATTCAGAATCTGAAATGCTATAAATATGAAACTTTTTTGAGTGTTGATAGGATGCCACAAGTGGAAAGTTTCACATCTGACCTCTTGTGATGATTTGCAGTCAAAACACAGGTGCACTAAAAATATTGTATAAACTTACCTTCAGGCTGTATAATGTATGTATGAAACATAAATGAGATTTATATTTAGAATTGGGTTCTATCCCCAAAGTTCCTTTTTAAATATATGCAACTATTCAAAAATTTGAAAACATTAGAAATCTGAAACACATCTAGTACCAAATAGTTCTGATAAGGAGTCCTCAGCCTATGTGTAATTGGGTTTGATTTCATCCCTCATTGTTTTATATAACATGGTGTTTTGCTATTTGTTTAATGAAATATCTCATTTACTTTTGACATTACAGTGCACTGACTGATTCCTGTGACTGGCACTGGCACTGCTCAGGTTACCTCTTTTGTTAAGAAAAAAAAAATGTATTGCATAACATCAACAAGTGAAGATATTCGTGAATTAGGAGTCCACTGGACAAACTGATAGTTTATTTCAGTGATTGTTTCAGTGAGATTTGACTAACAAAATTGTCATGTTAAAATAATTGCCTTCTATATTCGAATACTCATAAATAGTCATTAAACACTCGTGTTCCTCAGCCAGATGTCACTGTCGTAAAGATGTACTAGATGGCCATACCTAGTAAAGTTGATTTACAGATACTCTGATAAAATTTGAGCTTTTGGTTAATGCTCGAATGATTTTAGCAGTCTCTTGCAGGGCTCAGTACCCTTGAACTTGCTGCTGGTTTTATATCCTGGCCGTACCTGAGATGAATATATTTCAGACCCACATTTTACCTATAAATTTCAGAGTTTCCCATCTGATACTCTAATTAGGGAAATATATTATGTGAGTTTGACCTTTTGATTTGTCTCTTGTCTTTATTGTCTTTTAGGAAGATGATTAGATGTAGTTTTGTGCTAATGCCTGAAGTATTTGGTTCAGCCAAAGGATAGGTCATATTTTTATCTACTTTAAATATAATTTGGAGATACAAAAAATCATTTTTATGACTTATCAGAGATATGCTTTGCCATCATGGTTCCTTTTTCTTCCCCAATTTACCCTCATTGTTCACTACAACCAAATCTTATGACGGATAAAAATTTATCTCTTATTGCCATGGATTTCACCTTAAAAGCTAATAAACTGATTGTTCGTTCTGAAAGGGCAAACTAGACATCTACATTTTAGAACTTGAATGTCTTGGAAGTAATAAATTATGTTTAAATGTTTTAAAAGCTGTACCTAGTTTTAATTTGGTTCAATCAGTGACACATTTTAAAATTTAAATATTGGAAAGCTGGGAGATTCAAAAGAGAAAGGATAAAGTATTTTTATATGCAAAAATGTTAAAGGATGAGGATTTTTTTGTTTTTTGCAGAGGGGCCAAGTATGACTGAAATTCTTTATGATCATGAATATGTTTTAAAAAATATTTCCTTTGTCTTTTTAAAAAGCTGACAAATAGTTTAAACTTAAAACAGTAATAATTAGGAGTTATAGAATACGATTTGGTATTACAGGACAAAGCAGCTTTTGTGAATGGTATTCATTAACATTAAATGGGGAACAAATCAATAATTAGACTCTCATCAATCTTGTGTTGGGAATCTGTGGGCTAATGGAGAATCCCTCTCAATGGGCCAGTTCTCTTTACTACTATAAATCAGTCTTACGAGGTCAGGTGTTATGGAGGGGTGGAGTAACTAGGTCCCTGCATTGCCTGCTATGTAGGGAGCCACTGTGGTGATCAGCTAAAATAGATGTTTAACCCATTCATGCAGGCTGAGTGGGTGGAGAGAGGGCACATTGTAGATTCCAGTGGAGTTTAGTGCAGCTCTTATTATAGCCATTTTAATACTATGTATGTGTCCTGGTGCTTTGTAGCTAAGTTACATCTTGTGCTCTACTTACTTCCTGACTTCTAATTTGATTTAGTATAGTAGTGTAAATCAAATAAAACTACTTTTCATTGTTGAATAATTGCTTATAATACCAATTAGTTCATAATCTTTTTTACATATCTAAAAATGAGAATAATTGGAAGGTGTTGTACAAAGCTGCTCACCGCAAGGTGGTTAAGGTTTTTTGTTTATTTTAATTATAAATTTGACTTATAGAGTTATTAATTCTTTGAGTTCTGTTCCCTTTTCTGAGCTATGAAGTATTGAAAATGTCATCATTGTCCATGATTCATGTGTAAAAAACTTTTGTCAGTTATGCATTTAGCAAATCGAAGCAATTATGCAAAGGTGAAATGAGTTTGTATGGTGTTAAAAATAAAGGAAGGTCTTCCTGTTACCCTGAGACCATGCTCCCAACCAGGATTCTAGCAGACTCCCTCTCCATGTTATATATATTACAGGCCCTGGCGTAGTTTATTTTTTTCTCTGCGCATACTGTCTTTCTGTTCCTATACATTTTTAAATCATTGCTCCTTCTTTCCATTTACTTGAATACAATTCATTCTTTGCTATCTAACCATTTATACCTCCTCTGTGTCTGCCACCACCCAATGTTATGTTTTTACTTTATGTGCTGCTTCTGACTCTTTTTGAAGTGTTGCTTATTTGTTGCATCTAGACTATGTATTTTTTAAAAAATCTTTATTATATTACATATCATATGTAAATTTGAATTTGTTGGCTAAATTCTGATTCCTGTGAAGGTAGGAATTCTGTCATATTCTTCACACATCCTCCATTTAATTCAGCAAGAACTTGATAGGAGCTCAATATTTGTAATATTTGTAAGAAAAGTGATGGGGTGTTTTCATTGTATTAAGTATTTTAGAACTTAAGTATTTGAGTATTTATTTTAATTTCCCTTGAGATTAAATTTTGACAATGAAAGAAATATTCTTGAACAGAGGTCTGTGTTCATACTTTATTATTGGAAGGGAGGTTCCATTGAAGGATGCTCGATTACCTGCATGTTCTTTGAATAGGAGCAAGTATCCACAACACATGACCCTATAGGGTTTTAAATATTGTAATTTCAGTTTCTTTCAAGCTCTGAAGAGTTATCTAGTGTGTGAGGTAAAGGGGAAACTAGGTTTTCAATGACTGAAAACTTACAAACCAATACCCCAATGGTTGCTCCTAACATATAAAATAGAAATAATAGGACATAACTCATTTTTCAACTTGAATTATATTACTTTGAGTTAAAAATCAGTTGGTTTCCATATGCACAGGTTCAGAGGGCAATGTTAGAAATAAATGGTTAAGCACGATTCATTGCAGACAGATCTTATTTCTGAAATGCATTAACTATATATGACTTTGGGCTTGCTACTTACCCCCTGTGAGTCTTAGTTTTTTTCTTTTATAAAGTAATAACCTGCCTAGTAATAACCTATCCCAAAAGATTAGCATAAGGACTAGAAAAGAGACATCTAACACACCAAGCACTATGGTTACATGGCTCCTTCACAGGCATCTAACATGCACCTGTCCTCTGCTGTTTTTGTCCCTCTCTCGCCCATTTAGATACACATTATCTAATTGAACTTCTTATTTTTGATCCATGCTGTTTCATAGCGCATTTTGATGTTTGTAAGAAAGTTATTCCTAATTATGACAGCGATCCAGTGGGAAACTGGACTTTGAAAAGGATGTTGTTAGTAATGTAACATGAATATTTTTCAAAGAACTTGTTTTTTCCTTTTGAGTAGTAAGTTTGTAAAAGTATTGAAAACACTTCATTTTAAGCTTAAAAAATACATTAAGACATTGCTGCTAGTTTGAGATGTCATATAATTTTCTGAAATTAGTCAAAAGATCTCTATGTAAGTGAGAAAGTAAAATTTTGCCACTTTAACTAGGGCAGTAATATTATAGACAAAATCATTTTAGCCAGGCTTTTTGGGGAATAATGTTTTCTGACTAAAATCCCCTTTTGTTTGAGACCTTTACATAAATGTTTACAAGTATAATGGTCAGCTTTCCTGACTTAGAAAAGTATGTAGAATATAGTAGCCTCTTTGTAGACAGAGCATCTTTTTTTCATCATTCTAAATATTAGTTATTATGGTGTGGCTCTATGGAATGGCCTGATCATAAGTAGTGGAGATTAGACTGAATGTACTCACAGGGTATATTTTGGAAAAGTTACCAGCCCTCCAGCCCTTCCTCTCATCCTTTAATCCCAAGTCTCAGTTTTGCTTTAACTTTCATATCCTACACTTGTGCCAATTGAGTGCAGAACATTCTAACAAATTTGAGATTCTGATTTCTTAAAACTTAAAGTTGATTAAAGGAGGCTTGGGAGATGATTTAGCCTACCTCCCTTGTTTAGTAGATTCAAAACCTCTGAGGCATAGTTTATTGACTTGCTCAAGAAAACTAAGCAGATTCATTAAAAGAAACAAAGATTTAGGTTTCCTCATTAAACTGACACTTTAACAGTGTCCCAAATTTTGGTGGTTATCTTTGATCTTCTTTGAAACAGGTAGATCGACACTTGAGAAAGCTGGATCAGGAACTGGCTAAGTTTAAAATGGAGCTGGAAGCTGATAATGCTGGAATTACAGAGATATTAGAGAGGCGTAAGTAAAATTTACAGTTTTCCATCAATATTGGACAATACATGTGCAAATCACTGAGAAGACACTTGTCCCACAGAAGCTTTTCAGATCCTACCCTTCGCCGGTTGGTGGCATCTCGGTTGCATAACTTGGACCCCAGCAGTTGGAACTGTTTGGGTCACGGACACCACTGAAAGGGATAATGTAGGCTGTCATCTGACTCACTCTTTATGAAAAAAACATACCAAGTCATTCCATCTTTAAATATCCACACATACTAGTAAGATCAGTGACAAAAGCAAAGATTGTTTTAAAGAAGTATCACCACTGAGAGACAAATTAACCTTCTACCATTAAGATAGCGACTTTGTCCTGCCTGTTAGTTTTTCTTCTTAGGAACTTCCTTAAGACTTTTCCTCAGCTGTATCTATTGAGAAAGATTCTAATATATTCCACAGCATTTCCTCTTTTTTAAAAAAGCCTTTTTTAAACTTTATATTATCAGCAAGAAGCCATGTTAATATTTCTTAGCAAGGCTCAAATTGATCTCCTGCTATAAGTTACCCATATATACTTCTTGGGTTTAATTCGGGAGACTTAGCAGAAATAAATGGCTGAGTTCTGTTTTTTTAACTAACTCCTGATCTCGTCCAACCTAAATAGGTGAGATACATAAAAACAGAGAGTGTGGTGCTAGGCCTAGAGGAGACACTCACTAAATGTCAGTAGAACCAAATAGTGTTATGGGTGTTTTCTACTAGAACTTAATTAAAGTTTGCAAGCATTTTTTTCCCCTTGGTACCTTACAATAGCAAGAATACTTACATGTTTCTATTCATAAAAGGTTTTTTGATGGTGTGAGGATGTATATCTCACTCCAGGTCAGTTAGAGATGCCAGTATAAAATCCATTTTGATTTCCATAGTTGCATTTTTTAATTCAAAAGTAGACCCATCACTTTAGATAACAAATCAATTTATTTGTGATACTTTCATTCTGGAGGAAGTCTGTCAAGGATGAGTATTTGGAGACAAAATACAATATTCTATAGCTGCTTTTTTTTTTTAATATAATACTGATGGTAGCTGTGAATAATGATAACTCATGCCTATTCAGTACTGCAGGAAGGTTAATAAAAGCATCCTCTCTAAGGACACAGACATATGAACCTAAATTGGATCAAGTTATAAAACTGCTCCATCCTGTGCCCTGCCATAATTTCATCTCAAGGGATCAAAAATAAACCCAGAGAATTTCTTTAAAAGTATTTTAAAGCTTGGTGTTAAAGATTCTTCCCCTCACTTTTTACAGGTAAAATCCCTGAATTCTTTTAGGAAGTCTTCACTGTTATATGTCATTTTAATGATCAAAGAATTTCCTTTCAGATTAGTAGTGTCCTGTCACACAGAACTTTAGAATTTCCTAGTAAAAGGTCCTCAATTCTGTTATACTCACCTGAGGTTTTTAGATTTTATCAGTAATTGTGGTTATAATATCCATTCATCCATTCGTGTGGCACCCACGTGGTGACTTCCCTAACTGAGCATTAGCATGCCTTGAGCCATTTTGTATTTAAGGTGAATATTGAAATGGATTTCTTATTGTTTGGAGAGAGTACAGCTCAGAGTGGAATTGGCAGTGGTGACCCTCTGACACATGATAAAATGATACAGGTCTATGCATAGAGCATGCCAGCCGTCTGCTGGGTTAGGGGACACACTGCCAGTAGTTGGTTAACATGTAGAGTTTGGTAGTGACATTTAATGGTGGTGTATCTCTGTGCCTTTCTTTTTAGGATCTTTGGAATTAGATACTCCTTCACAACCAGTGAACAATCACCATGCTCATTCACATACTCCAGTGGAAAGTAAGTTTGGTTTAGTGCTCTAAATATTTAAATACAATTCAAAGCTCATTATTTACATCACCTGCGTGTTCTCTTTCATAAGCTGAGAATGCTTCTTCCCTCCTTTTTTAAAAAAAATTAGTGATATGTTTTCATTGCAAATCCTGACAGATTTATCTTTTTCATTTGGGAAAAGCATACTTGACTTATGAACTCATGGTCTGTTCTCTCTGAAGTTCCTAAAGGGAGAATATGAACTAGTAATAGCTGTATATGCTCCCTACCTGCAGATGCCCAGTTCTCTCAAGGGGGTGTTACAATTTAGCCAAACAATAAACTAGGCCCTTAGTCTTTTTCATCCTTGCTTGGCCTATGAAAAAGTCATATGGTTGGTGAGTTAGTGAGTAAAGGAATTGTTGGCCAGCTGGTTGGCTAGTGGACTGGTTGTACTAGTACATTTTTTTTTTTTTTTTTGGACAAATCAATTTGATAGGAAAGAAGATTTGATTGAAGATAAAATTCCTCTCACATTTTATATGAAACCATGATGCATCTTGGGTTATCTTCAGTACTTTACTCCTGAAGATTTTTAGATGTGATTAAAACGTGACACAGTTCTGTTTGTCCTCTCTTCTGAGAAAATGTTATAGTCCCTGTTTGATAAGGAACCCATATTGTGAGTGTACTGGTTTATGACTGCTGGAATTGTGCCTATCTGTAGTTCTCTAAAGTTTAAAAACACGTGAATTCTTTATTTATATGCAGAAAGGAAATATAATCCAACTTCTCACCATACAACAACAGATCACATCCCTGAAAAGAAGTTTAAATCTGAAGCTCTGCTCTCTACCCTTACATCAGATGCCTCTAAGGAAAATACACTAGGTAAAGTTGTTTTCTTAAATATTATTGATTTTTTTTGTTTGTTTATTTGTGTTAGAATAGGGGAAATGAAAGCATCAGGACTAGTGCATCTTAGAGATAAGTCTGCATATGAAGAAAGAAGAAAAAGGAAAAGTGTTTTCCATTACTCAAGCTACAGTACATGAAGAATTTCATTTGAATTATTCTATCTGTGCTGGCAAATAATGTATTTTAAACTCAGTAATATTTACAACCATTTTTATTTCTTTACTTCTGTACAGGTTGTCGAAATAATAATTCCACAGCTGCTTCCAACAATGCTTACAATGTGAATTCCTCCCAACCTCTGGCATCCTATAACATTGGCTCATTATCTTCAGGAACTGGTGCAGGGGCAATTACCATGGCAGCAGCTCAAGCAGTTCAAGCTACAGCACAGGTAAAAAGTTCAGAATCATTGGCAAACCCTATTACAAACAACTGGATACGAACAGGTTTTTGACATTGTGTGGTTTAATTTTTAGATCAGTCTTATGATAATAACATGTAGTGAACTAATAAATAGGAATTGCCTGACTGATGATAAAAAGTAAATGGTAGATTTGTCTTCTAGGCTGTCCTCATAGTAGTTGCCCAGGTTGCCTGTGTTCTCAACTGCAGTCCTTAGCACTTGCTGGGACAGTTGTTTGGCCTTTCTACCACTTTCAGGACTTTCTCAGTGACCTTGGGACTTAGATTGGCTTGAGTTTGTTCACTTTTGAAATTGCCAGTGTTCCAAATTGAGAAGCAACCCTTCCCACAGTTACTACTTAATTGTGTAAAAACTGATTTTAAATCTTTACATGAAATAACTTAAATGCCAGTGATGAAAATCGTTTAAGCAATGTATAATCGTTTAAGCAATGTAAAATCGTTTAATAAATGTATAGTGGGAAAACAAAAATAACACTATAACCTTTAAAACTTGAGAAAGTCTATGTATTTATATCTATTAATGCTATAAATGAATGTCTATTTAAGATGAAAGAGGGACGAAGAACGTCAAGTTTAAAAGCCAGTTATGAAGCGTTTAAGAATAATGACTTTCAGCTGGGAAAAGAATTTTCAATGCCCAGGGAAACAGCTGGCTATTCATCATCTTCAGCACTCATGACAACGTTAACACAGAATGCCAGTTCGTCAGCAGCTGACTCACGGAGTGGTCGAAAGAGCAAGTGAGTTTTCTCATCACAGTAGCCCCATACCTTGGCCAAGTTTTCAGTCTGCTTGGCACCTAGCTGGGCATCTGTGCCTGTTATCCAGGGCATAAAGGATCATGATGAACTTAGGACAGGTCAGAAGATGTGAGGCTTTCATTTACAGTGCCATGCTTTGGAGGAATAAAAGTCTTTAAAAAGTGTAAGAGTTGTTTTTAATTTTCTAGAGTCTTAATTCAGCTTGTCAAGTAAATGACTTCTGTTTACTTTCATTTGTTCATTAGCATAAACCATTTTATGTAACTGTTTTTCACTTATAAATTCTTATTTTGCCATATGCTTCAAGGTAAATTAATACATAAAATGTAAATTACATTTTTTTACAAATATGATTTTTTAATTTGATTAATAGCAAGTTGTCTTAATGCTTGGTCTTATGTCCCCAAAATCGATGATGTGAAAATATGCCTAGGTGTTCTATCTGAGACTCTTAGGATGATTATAGGAGCTTTAATTTTGAAATCTTAACAGCATTGAGTACCATCTGTCCCTGGTAACTGAATATGCTGGGTGCTTATACATAATGAAAGTTCCAGTGCTAGAGCAAAAGAATTAGTTACTTTATAATTTTGTTATAATTAATTTTTAACTGTATTGTGTTTTTTATTTATAAATCCCTGAAAGAATGATGGATATAAATAATCATAGAACTAATCAGCTTGTTAAAAATTAATTTTAATTTTAATGAATCAAATTTAATTTAGCTGCTTATGGTGAATGTTTATATTTTTAAAATGAGCTAGCCTAGAGCTAGGGGTAAATAATTTGTGATTTTTGACACTCTCGGTTCACTGTCTTACACATGGTAGGTATTCACATGTCAGGTAATGGTCATAATTATTTTCATCAAGTGCTTTTCTGTATTTGCATTTTACATTTTGATGAAGAGTATTCTGTTTATTTAGAATTACAAAAAAATGTCTAAGGTAACCATGACTAATACTAATTCTTAAAAATACTGTGTATAGTTTAAGTCAATGGTAAGTAGTAACTATGATTGAAAATATTTTTAAAACTCGGAAACAATTTTAAAAGAAGTTTCTTTTGAATACCTTTGTTCTCCAGAAAACAAAACATTCCAAATGAAAAAATAAATAAAAATGTTGCTTTTCATTGTTCTAAATAAAAGTGTGTGTTGAAATCAGATTACCTTAACCTGGGATTAGATGTTAATTTATACATTTGATGTTTTTCTTGGGTAGCATCTGATGATGACCAAATAAAACCAATATTTTTTTTCAGAAACAACAACAAATCTTCCAGCCAGCAGTCATCCTCTTCTTCCTCCTCTTCTTCCCTGTCCTCGTGCTCTTCATCATCAACTGTTGTACAGGAAATCTCCCAGCAAACAACAGTAGTGCCAGAATCAGACTCAAACAGCCAGGTCGATTGGACTTATGACCCAAATGAACCTCGATATTGCATTTGTAATCAGGTAAAAGTCTGGTGTATTTCTGTAACAGCATAATCCAAATAAACTAGAAAGAAGAAAATGATTCCATTTTCCAGAACTCTCTTACTCTAGTAAAATACCCTTGCTTTATTTGTATGCTTTTCTTCCCCTTATAAAAGTGACATGTTTGCTGTAAATTCAAAGAATGTAAAGAAAAGTGCTGGAACTGGGGCTGTAGCTCAGTAGTAGAGTACTCGTTCCACCTTCATAAAGCCATGGGTTTGATCCCCAGCACCTTAGTAAAGAAAGAGAATGGATGTGAAGGGAGGGAGGGAGGGACTGAGGGAAGAAAAGGAAGGAAGGAAGAGAGGGAGGGAGGGAAGGAGGTCAGTCCAAGTTGACTATAATCTCAGTGTTCAGATACAACTTGTAATGAAACATTTGACATACCATGTTATATTCCCTGCACACATATAGGCTGTCGACTGCAGATTGAGTAACTTTAACAGTTGAAATTTATTTTCTCTCAGTTCCGGAGGCTGAGAAGTCAAAGATGTAGATGCCAGCCAATTTGGGTCCCAATGAGAGTGTTCCTTCTAGCTTCTAGACTGCTGCCTTCTGACATGTACTCAAATGGTAGAGAAAGAGAAAGAGTAGGGGCTTCTCTTGTGTCTTATAAAGGCACAGCCCTATCAGATTAGGGCCTTTCCCAATGACCTCACTTAACCTTCACCACTTCCTCACAGGCCCTATCATATATAAGTTACATGGAGGCTTAGGGTTTCAACATACAAATTTTGGGGGCATACAAGCATTCATTCCACAACACATATTTACATAGATAACGTATGTGAGAGAGAGTTTAACAGTAGGAATTACCATATATACTTTTTTGGTAATGAGCTTTTTTACTAAATCAAATACACTGAACATGATTTATAATTAAAAAGTATGGAAAAAACAATTTGGATTTAGATACTTGTTATATAGTCATAATAAAAATATTTCGTTTTCTTTTAACTAGGTATCATATGGAGAGATGGTAGGATGTGATAACCAAGATGTAAGTATTGAAATTTGCTACTTAGGAGTGAAAAAAACCATAGGTTTTTATTGCTTAAATATTTTTCTTATATATTGTATCTCATAGTCTTAAGAAAATAAATTGCAGCTATATTAATTATGTTATGCTAATGCTAGAATATTCTGTTCCACAATACGGCTGGGTTCCTTAATGCATTCCCTACTTAAATTTTTAAAGCTAATGTAATGTTATATGCAGGTTATATTTTTTATAAGCATTATGCTGTATGATAATTATAATCATTCTCCTTCCCTTTGTAAAGATGTGTTTACTATAGTCTAGTTCATTTATCACATTGAAGAAGTAGAACTTTAAAATAGTACATTTTTTTTAAGAAGAATGATGCCAAGAAATAATTGAAGATCTAATGTGAGTTTTTTTTCCCTTCCGTTAGTATAGTGTTTTCTACTGTTCTCATCAGGTGGCAGCTAATATGGAGCCCCCTCTGATATAAAAAATAAAGGAGATTGAAAGAATTTCCTAGTTCTTCTTTAGGAATCTTAATTTTGGTTAGGGATATGTGTTCTATTAAGTGCTGACAATTATTTTTGTTTTGTAATTTTGAAACCCTCCTTACTTTCTTCTATAGCTCAGCCTCCTTGGTGTCCTTCTTTTGCTCCCAGGGGCTAACGGAGCCCTGAATTCTCTGAAAGTAGTAACCAGAAACTTCAGAATCCTCGGATTAGCAAGAATTTTAAATTTGTAAAAACAGCCTGAAAATTTATAGGAATTGACTTGGTGTTGTAAAAGTTGTGCCGTTCCCCGTTTGATAGTCAAAACAAAGTCTTCACAGGGTGGGGACACACCCCTCTTTCACTGTCTACAATCACTTGCAGGCTGTTTTGGTAATTTCAGAATAGTATTGCTCCCCCATCTCAAGAACATTGCCAGAGGCTGTCTTCTGGGGCAGTCAGTGAAAATGATGACTGAGATTTCTGTAAATGCCGCATCATAAGCTTTCAGATCCTCTCCTCTCTTGTGCACTGCTGCATGCTAAGACTTTCTGTGGAAATATAGAACCATTTAGTATGTTTCATAGAGGGGTTCTTCATCTCTGCATCTCTAGGAATAGACGCACCCAGAAAAGACACCCAGGGCACCCCTCATGTCTTCACTCACAACTAGCTCACTTACTTAATGAGGGAGCAAATAAGGCTGAGTGTTAAATAAAATCTTTAAAATACATTTATCTTTTTCATAAAATATTCATCTTACTTCTTTTTGTCCTCCAAAGGTGGTACTTTCTAATTAAATTAATGAAAATTAGTCAGTTTTAGTTTATTATTTAGTGTTATGGAAACAGCTTACTTAAACCTCAGTTATCCAAAATGTGTAATTTTTCTGCGCCATTATTTCCTGATTCATAAAGTATTATCAGGTGGACTAAGTCATTTCTAAAAGTTCTAGATCTAAAAATTCTAATTTTTGTTAGTTGAAAAATCTAGTCTCCTGGGCATACTTTAATATACTTTCTGTTTGCTAGAACTGCTAAATTTTTTTTTTTAAATTTTGCTTTCCAGTGCCCAATAGAATGGTTCCATTATGGATGTGTTGGATTGACTGAAGCTCCAAAAGGAAAATGGTACTGTCCACAGTGCACTGCTGCAATGAAGAGAAGAGGCAGTAGACACAAATAAAGGTGTCACTTGAGGAAGGAAAGCTTCAGCTCAGCATTTTATATAGGACTCTAAAACGGAAGAGAGAAAGAAGAAGCAACTCATTTCCAGGCAACCACTTAAAGGATTTACACTGACAATCCTATAAGATCTTGAACTTGAATTTTATGGGTTGTATTTTAATAATGTAAGTAAATTATTTATGCACTCCCGGTGTGCTATGAATATTATTCCAGTTAGCCTTGGATTATTTCTGTGGCCAACATATGCAGACATTTGTACTCCTCAACCATTTTCTCAAAGTAATGGGCATTCTATAATTTAGACTTCAAAGAATTCCAACGATGATGATTTTAAAAGTATTTTATATTCAACAGGTATATTCTGCTGCATGTACTGTACTCCAGAGCTGTTATGTAACACTGTATATAAATGGTTGCAAAAAAGAAAAAAAAAGTCAGCCCTTCTGAAAAGAATTTAAGATAATGGTTTTTAAAATGCCTTTATAATAAGCTTTGTTTCTTTGTGAAACTAATTCAGCAGGCTGAAGGAAATGGTTCATGTGATAAAGTGGGCTGGTGTCCTCTAGAGTACCTGGGTACATAAACAGAAACTCCTGTAGGTAAAAACTAATTTGTGCCATTAGTCTTTATATGTTTCTGCATCCAGATAGAGTGCAGTTCATGAGGGTGGGGGTGGGGGGCTGATGGGGGAAAGGGTGTTAAAGTGATACATTTTTATACCAAATGTGTTTATTTTTTTGTGCAAGTAATCCTTAAAATTGGAATTGTATTAGGTGTTAAAATAAAGTTTTTAAAAAATTACTTGTATTTATACTTTACACACTTAATAATGAAAATTTCTTAATTCCAGTTTACTTACAGTTTTCATAATCCAAAAAGGACGAGGCCCAGGACACAGAATGCTATGTAATCTGTGATTTCTGTAATAGTACTTTGAATTTGTGTTAGGAAAATAAGGGAAAGACATTTCTAATGTAAATTTGAAACACTTATGTATTTTTCTAGGACATTTCTCTGACTTTTCCTTCAGTCTAAGGGACATGAAAGAAGTCTGATTACAGCAGCTAAAATGAAAATAATGGTTATAGATGTTTTTACTGGAGGCAGCATGGCCAACATGAGTGAAGAGATCTCTGGTTGGAGCTTAATATTCAGCTCTATTTTTGAATCTGTGACATACTGTTTGAGTTAATTTCTATCTTTAATAGCTCTGGGCCTTATTAGACCAGGGTGATGCTGGTACAGGGTGTCTTTAAAGCACTCCTAAGGTTTTATTCTACAGGTGCTATTTAGATTTTAGATCTTACTTAGTAGATGTTTTATTTAAAATTGCATCTAGTATAGAAAAGTCCTTAAAACTTTTAAGATAGTAACACATCATATTTCCTTTATTTTGAAACTTACCGCATCTGTTGGATTTCTGCTTTAATTAAAACCACTTATGAGCCTCTTAGAACTTAAGGTGGTATAAAATCTATGCAATGTTACCCAGAGGGCATGGATTAGATAGGAGATTTCAGAGTTCTCTTCCAGCTTTAAGATTCCATGATTCTGAGCTGCTGCAGTCTCATTTTATAACTGCCAGCCCCAAAAGAAAAGTTTGGTTCATAATGTGAGTCCTTGTGATTACATAATATCATTGGTATCATGATTTCATGATACTCACTATTTTCATGGAGATTTTATAAACATTTGAGAAATAACATATAATAGAGTATTTGATTAGCTTACTAGTATGTTGCCTGGAGATGCTCAAATGTATCAGTTATATCCTCTTAACTATATATTATGAGTTTCTCAAATTCATTCATTTTATAAGAATTGGTCAAAGGAAAAAGCCTTATGCACAGCCTTATTTTAAGACAAAGTTCCTTGTCTGAGTCAGGAACATCCCTGTTTCCAGCTGCTACAGCCCTTTTAATTTCTAAATTCTTACTAAATCACTCAGAACACAACTTGGCAAGTTTTAAATTCAAACACTGAATATTTTATGAAGTGTATATAGAGAAGTAAACCAAAATTTTGTGCAAGTATTTAGTAATGGGTAGAACCTGTTAATATCTAATATACATATATATATTATGGGCCAAACAGAACTACCTCAGTAAAAATGTGGCCAACTATTAGTATTTGTGACATTTACACCAAGGGCACTTAAAATCTTTGTTGTACAAAACTCATGTAATCATTGGTAGCACAAAAAGTCCAAATGTGGGTTCATAATTTATAGGTGGTGAAACTTGAGGCCTTACTGCTCTGGAGTGTATATTAAAATGTTCGTGGTGACACATTTGAAGCAATAAATGGCTTAATTCAATGCCTGATGAAGCTGAGTGTTTGATAAACATAACAATCATTCTTTTTAAGGGCAGTTCATTTTTTGCTCTTTTCTTCTTTGAAGCAAATTCCATGTATTTTGTGTTCTCAACCATCATAGGTCTGCAGTTTTAGTGCCCTTTGTCCTTGGAACTTAGAGATGGCCTTCTAGATCTAATTAATTGTCTTAATCATAGACAAATAAGTGTCTGATAAATTTGGGTTATAAAGAGTATGATTCTCTGAATGCGTAGACTTTGCAAAGTTCTCCATCTTCACATTTAAAGTCTTCCAGCAGATGAGTTTTAATAGGAAAGAATCTCTTCATCCATATCTTAATCACGGTATTAAGTGCGTAGATGCTGGGAATATGTAGGTTAAGGTCTGTGGGGGGATTCTGTTGGAGAAGTAGGTGGGGGCTGACATGTTAAATGATTGTAGCATTTTGACAAATGCTGTAATGGATGTAGGAAGCTCCTTGAGAACATAGGGAGGCAGGGAAGTTGATTACTGCAATAGTTAAGAAACAAAGGAAGTGCCATTTGAACTGAGTCCTAAAGATATATGAAGTAGGGCTGTTCAAAGTCATGAGGATTCTGGGAACGGGAGGTAGTCAGGAACAAGTGGACCTGAGGTAGGTGGATGCAATGTCAGGGAAGAATCCAAAAGCTGAGCAAGAGTCCGTTCATGAAGAGCTTTGCATTCTGTGCCATTGGCATTGTTAGTTGGGAGTAACATTTACATATGGTTTGTTAACTGTAGTTGTAGTAAATCATAATACTTAAGATTATAAAGTAGGGATGACCTAAAATTAATTAGTCTCTAACTACTAAATGTTAAATTTAAGATGGAGGTTTTCCTTCAATTTTTGAAACAACAAACTAGAATTGGTAGTCAAGATTTTTAGATTTCCTTATTTAGATGATATAAAATCTAAATTACGGCAACAATTCGTGCTTTCTGACCCAGCATCTTACTATTCATGATTTGATTCTGCTTCAGAGAAATAAATTAAAGTGATTTGAAGATGAACTGACTTGAGATTTTTGTTTGTTTTTTAACTGAAATTCGATACAAGAAAGAAACACCCTTCTGGCTATTTCCATTTTAAAGTAGTATGTCTTATATGCCTTATTGGTTTGTTTTTTAACTAATACATTGTTAGAATCCTAGACATAATTAAAATAGTTTTTGAAAGGAAATAATTTCTTAAAAAATTTTTCAGAGCCATATAATTCAAATTTTAGCGAAACCAATACCATCTTACTTTCTTCACTGCTAACAAAGGAAAGGTAGAGGAAAACATTATAATCATCCATTTTTCTGCTGTTTTTTTAAAAATTCAAGCAGATTTGATGGGACTGAGGCCAGGGTAGGCAGTAAGAGGGGTTGTGTGTGTTTGCTTGTGTGTTGCCTGCTATGTTAATAAGAAATCTGCTTGGCAAGTTATGTAGCTCCTAGTCTTTAAATATGAGTGCATTTAAAACATTTACAAGTTTAATACAGTAGCAGGAAAAAAATAGCCATCACATTTAATTTTTTTTTTTTTTTTGCATTGTTAAACCTGCTCCAGTAGAGGGTCCCTCCATGCTGTTAGGTTAAAATGAAAACAATTTTAATAGGTACCAAGTGACTTTAGAAAGGTTGTGTAGGTCAAATGTAATTCCAGGGACCAGCCAGAAATATAAATAACTGTGAGCATAAATTAGAGGCATTGACTAGAAAGATCTTACTAATAGTTAATTATTAGGCTTTAGTATCTCTTCCCCAGCATGTCCCACTAGAATTTATCAAAATTGATGTTCATATCTTTGAAGCATTTGTATTTTTATCTGCAGTATGAGAAAGTATTTTCTTGAGTAGTAGAGACTGATTGTAGACAATTTTTATGGATTTCCCAATTGTACCAAAAGGTGCTATCACTTTACTAGTGGTTGTTTTAAAGACAAGTTCAGTTACCTGTTGAATATAAGAAAAACGCTGAGCTTACATATTGATCATATGGCACAGATTTTACTTTATGTAGAAGACGTGTGTCCAAAGAGATGCTCAGAGAATGTGGCCTTCTTACCCACCCAGATGAGCTAAGTGAATGCCAGTGATCATAGGAGTGATCAAACCAACCTCCAATCACGTCACATGCATCAATTTGTAAATAGTGAAAGTGATGTAGTAAGCTTTCATTTACTTTCTGAAAATGGAAATGTATGCTTGAGTTGTGATTACATGAAAGAAACGAAAAGGGAGGGAAGGGAACGAAAGGAGAAAGAAGGAAGTGGAAAGTGAAGGAAGCGAAATTTTGAGGCTCTCTTAAAACATTTTAAAAAGTATTGTTTCCAAGGAATCCTGTATTGCAGATCTACACAGAAGATGAATGAGATTTCTAATTGAGAATATAATTTGATAGTTTAATAACAAAAAATTTGTTCATGTTTTATAAATTATTTGATAAAAACAGGAATTCTGTATACTTGCGCCCTAAAGAAAGCGAAACACATAGTGGGATTCATTGGGTTAAATGTTTACCATTCTACCTGTGTGCCCATTGATTGGAGTGGATCTCTCCACCTCTATATCTGTCTACCTGTCTATCCTATATATCATCCTATCCATTATCCATCCATCATCCATGATCATCATCTATGATCTATGTATGTGTATACAGATCTATATTTGTAATCTTTTAAAGGATGCAAATCTAAAAGTCAAATTTGAGAGCCTTAAAGGATATTACATGCCCATTGTTGAATTTGTTTGGGGAGCAATGTAATTACACATTCAGGAAGTAGTTAAAACCCCAGGGAAACTAATCATGCATTGCTGCAAGTCTCCTAGGTGCTCACTATTCTAAATGAAGTAACAGACAAATCTTAGGTATCCACATGTAAAAACTGTGCAACAACTATCCCCTTGGTTAAATTTGAATTTCCCTTTTTTGTGCTTTTGACATTTGTGCCAGACGGCTGTGGTGGGCTGCCCTGCATGTAAGGAGACTGTTCAGTAACATCACTGGCCTTTGTGCGCTTAAAGCCAGTAGCATCTCTGCCACCTCCTCTCCTGCTGGTCGTGAACCAAAACTGTCTCTAGAAGTTTCTAAATGTCCGCTGGGGGGTACAACTGCCTTCAGTGGGCTATTACCAGGATGTGAAATCACAAGGAAAAAATTGGAACAATAATGAAAAGCATTTGAATATATGATGCATAGACATCTACAAATATGAGTTTTTAAACCCATCACTTGCAAGAAGATCCTGCTTGATTCTGCAGGGGCATGGAGATGGTAAAATAGCTTCCATCATAAAGCAATGTAGACTGTAAAGGTTGTAAGTACACTAGTACATAAAATACAATCATACTATGAAAGTAATTTTGATACCAGTACAAGTTTGCATGAAAAGAACAGGAAGTTGTGGAAAGTAACCAGCTGAAAATAGTGGCAAACTAAGGACAGATACCTCATTTTCAAAAGGTAGCCCCAAGTATTGGCATGTGGGATTCCCCCTGTGATTTTGTATTTTAGCAACAAAATACAAAGTGTGGTTAGGGACAATCTAGAATTAAAAGCATTTGGTTTAGAAATTTTTTCATCTAAAAACTTAAAGAGACTATAGGATATGTTTACTTAAACTAACAATAAAAAGAAAAAAGAAAAAAGTAGAAAAGTGAAGATCTTTCTCTGGCATTTTACTTCTTATAAATTGGACAAACACTGTGTTCTGTTTACTAATATCCAGTATATCAAGCACTGTATGTGAACTTCACTGTAGACTCTGCTTTGGTTTGCACTATAATTAGTGACAAATGAAAACTGTTGAATATGTGAAAGGATGCATGATCCTAAATCTGATATAGAATGATGTGTTTACATAACTGTGGGATAATACATAGTCAAGTGCATTCACATACACATTACCTGAGTACAGCATTTACCTCTTAAGGGATTGAGAAGTTCCTAAATCAGGAATCTGATATTTCAGATGTCTCTTAAATTTGTATATATTTTACATTTCTCAGAATAATTACATGGTCTGATACCTTCAACTCCAGTACATGCTCTGCTTAGCCCTCCATTGAAATATGTCTAATATGTAAGGAACTCAAAAAAAAAAAAAAAAAAAAAAAAGAAAGAAAGAAAAAAGAAAAAAAAAGAAAACCACAATAGAAAAAACAAAACAAAACCTTGATTTTAAAAAAGTGATCAAAAGACTAAGTAGACACTTCTCAAAAGAAGATATACAAATGACTAGAGGATATCTGGGAAAATGCTTAATGTCTCTATCAGGGAAAATCAAAGCCATGTGAGATGTCACCCCATTCCAGACAGAATTCATATCGAAAAGACAAGAGATTTGGCATAGTGGCACAAGTCTGTAATTCCAGTGACACTTGGGGGACTGAGGCAGGAGGATGGCAAGTTCAAGGCTAGCCTCGGCAACCCAGTGAGACCCTTTCTCAATACAAAACAAAAAGGATGGGGGATGAAGCTCAGTGGTAAAATGTTCCTGGGTTCAATCCCCAGTACCAGAAGAAAGAAGGAGAGAGAGAAAGAGAAAGAGAGAGAGAGAGAGAGAGAGAGAGAAGAGGAAGAAACAGACAAAAGATAACTGCTGGTGAGAAAATGGAGAAAAGGGAACACTTGCGCACTGTGGATGAGAATGTAAGTTAGTACAGTCATTAGGGAAAACAGTATGGAGATTCCTCAAAAAATTAAAAATAGAAATGCCACATGATCCAGCAATTTGTATGAAATCAGTATGCCAAAGAGACATCTGTTATCCATGGTTCATTGCCAGCACTATTCAGAGTAGCCAAGAAATGGAAACAAAGTGTCCACCAACTGATGAAAGGATAAAGAAAATGTAGTATGTATAAATAGTGTAATACTCTTCAGCCATGGAAAGAATGAAATTCAGCCATTTGTGACAACATGGATGGAAATGAAGATCATTAGTTTTAGCAAAAGAATCCAGGCATGGAAAGATAAGTACTGGATGTCTCACTCATATGAGGAATATTAAAAAGTTGATCCCATGAAAGTTGGGAATAGAGAGGTGATTACTTGCGGTCAGGGCTGGTGAGAGGGAGGAAGGAATGGAGAAAAGTTAATCAATGGTACTAAACTAGGAGAAAGAAGTTCTGGTGTGGTACAGCACAGTAAGGTTACTAAACATTATGACAATGTACTGTGTGTTTCAAAAAGCTAGAAGAAAGGATTTTTAATGTTTTCATTATAAAAAATAAAAAAACATTGGAGGAAGTCAATATGTTTAACCTGACTTAAACCTTTATACAATACGTACATGTACCAAAAATTACATGGTACCCATTAATTTGTATAGTTTTGTGCTTCTATGTATCAGTTAAATTTTAATTTAAATTGAAAAGACCCAAATAGATCTAACCTCCTATTTAGGCATGACTACATCCCAAGTGTCATTCCCACATGCTCACTTTCATGCTACCTTTGTCCTTCTACACCCAAACCAGCACCTGCCTCTCACCTACATCTGGAAGACTGAAGAGAAGAGAACATATACTAAGTTCTGGTGTTTACTTTTGGTGCTTTATTTTCCACGAGGCCCAATATTTTATATTTATCTGTGCACGGTCTCAAACCATAGCATACCATAAGCTCAGTGAGGACTGGTCACAGGTTCAAGGTCCAAAATTTATCCGAGGTGCACTCAGCATTCACTCACCCAGAAGGTGTTGCCTAAGTGCTTTCCATATATGATCTCATCTAGTTGTGCCAACAACACTTCAAAGGCAGAATCTTTATTTCACAGATGAGGAAAGTCCAGACTTAAGTCAAATCACTTAAGAACAGTGATAACAGGCAGTGAATGTGACAATTCACATCTAGATTGGGTTTACTCCAAAATCAGATGTTACCTGTGGATCTCCTCAGCTGATTTGGTGACAATTTGTACTGTACCTTCTTTTCCACCATCTCACTTTAATGAACCCCTTTCTTTCTCCTGTCAAGATCCCTCTATCTACTGTCTTCTCTTGCTCCCCGGGACTCAGTGGCTAAAGTGGAAATTGGGTTCTTCAATATTCCAGAATCATTTCTGGAATGCTAACTTTCCATCTTCTTGATTCCTATTATTTGAGTCTAACTTTAGCATCTTTACAAAAATTTTAGTGCTGCTATTTTTCACTTCCCCCAACCAAAAGGCAATTTTATCTGCACATCTGATATTCTTCCTTCTGAATGTCATACTCAACTATTTCATGATATATAAAAATGGCCCTTCAGATTCCTCAAACCTTGGTTTTTCAGACTTCTGGCATCAATAGAACTGCCTGCTCATTCTGCATCACCCAGTAAACAGCCTTGTAACATCCTGTATTTCTTTAGCTCGGGGACCATTCCATTAGAGATCTCATAATTCCTATTTTCCTTCAAATCCCATTACATCCACCAAAACTATAAGTCCTACAACACTGTGGTTCAGCCATTTCCTCTTAAAACTCTCTTGGCTTCTCAATATCAAGTGTCGCTTCCTTTTTTTCTTCTCCTTCATTTGTCATGGAATTGAGGACTCTAAATCTATATATTAACTGATATTAAATCCGCTAAGAGAGGATACATGCAAGGACTTGGAATAAATCTATCTTTATAGTGAATATTTATTCTTTAATGCTTTAATTGATGTTTTTAAGATACTCATTTTTTTTTTTTTTTCCTTCTTACAAGCAAGTAATTAGAGATGCCCATTTCTCTGAATCTTCCTTAGCTGGGCACCCCTAGAGGGCGCTCCTTCTCATGAAATGTAAGCGACTGATGGCCTCGAGCCTCTGGGTTGGGTTCCCTTTAGGGGTGTGGCCTCACAGGAGAATTTCAACCCACAGGGAGGAATTTTGGTTAGAAACAGGTTAGAGAACTTATCTCGGTTCAACACCTTCAAAGAATGTCTCCTATGGGTCTAAGCTAGTCCTACTATCTAGAGTTCGCAAAGCAAGGACTAGGAGAGGGAGAAACAGGCCCCAGCAGATTCTCTTTGATGGTCCTTCACTGACTCAGCATAAGGGGATGAAGTTTGCACAACTGGCACTACTAGCACTGTCCAAGTGATGATTTGTATAGAATTAAACTGGGTTGAATTCTGGGCAAAGCCCACCGTGTACCGCTTTCTACTGGGCAACATCTGCTACAAACAACTCATTTTAGGAGCAAAGTAGCCATTAGGCTTTGTAAAACCCAGCCGTTAGTTCAGGAAAGAAGTGGTAGTAACTACTGTGATAGGAGTTCAGTGCTAGAGCAGACAGGACTTCAGTGATCCTGATGCTGGTGCGTGCCACAGGGTTTCCTGTTCTGCGGTCCAGACATTGCTGGTGGCCCTCTTATCCTTCTAAGTGCGACCACAATTCCCCAGAGTGAAGGACTTCCGAATTAATTCATGAAGTCTGCTTTAGCCTCATCTTTGACCTTTGGCATCGATTGACTAAGAACTATTTGTTTTTCCAATGCTGTCTTAGGAGAAAGCAATTAAATATCGGATCAGACATGAGATATGTTTTCAAATTCTGCAACTCTGGGTAGGCAGCCACGTTTCAGGGGAAATCAAAACTGCTTTTCCCAGTCTATGGGTTTCCAACCCAGAGCTGACAGCGCGGCTCCAGCTGCCCCGGGAGAGCCCGAGGAGCTCCGGGCCTAAGCTCCGCCCCGCTCGGCCGGCCTGGGTGGCTGCGATGCCCGGGGTCCGCCAGCTCCAGGCCGAGCGTGCAGCAGGCGCGCGCGTGTGGGTCTGCGTGTCTGCGTGTCTGCGCGTGTGTGTCGGGGTGTGTGAGATGAATTGGAGTCATACGACCGGGCGTTTCCTTCCGAGTGGTTTTGATCAGCAATCCATTAGGGGAATCATGGAAACTTTTTTTCTGGCTAAAAGGATGAAAACTGAGTAAGTACACAGAACTTTGAACTTGAAACGGAATGAAACCAATACAAGCAAAACCCTGACACTAACCATGCCCATTCAAACCGCTTGTTCCCTTTTAATGTTAAAAGCCGTGGATGCTTACAGCAAAGTGGCAATTTAAAACTGAATGAAGGGAAGCAGTTAAGAAACATAAAAGGCTGAAAGCAGTACTGCTTTAAAACCGGAGGGAAAATGAGGAACTGCTAGGGCAACTTGGCCTGCATCCAGCTGTGCAACAGGCACTTTGGGTTTTAACCTATTACGTTCTTCGGTGCTGTTTTCAGACTCCAGATTTACTTTGGTGTTATTTTCTCTTTTCCTGTAAAGCTGAGACAGAGCTGGACTCCTTTTCTGTGAGTTTAAGGATGTCGTGGAAATAAGGCATTCCCGGAAGCCAACAGTTTGGCAGCCTAGGATGCACTCAGATTATTAGTTACAACTATTAATATTTGGATTTTTTTTTTAACCGAGGTCAGTCACTTTTCACTGTCCCTCATGGAAGGACTTTTCTTAACCACCTCAGACTTTTGGGACCTATGATCTTTTGGCATGACACTTTGGAAAGTTCTTAAGCCGAGATGGAGCAAACTTGATTGGAGTTGTGGAAAAAGAAGACAGATTTGTATTTTTCATGCTGACAAAAAATAGCTGCTATGACTTTTCTGGCAACGTGGACAGGGGCCAAGTGAAGCTGAACTGGTCATGGTCTGTCGTCCAGTGTTTCTTTGTCGTCGGCGATTTTGCCCCCGGCCCTTTTTTGTGGTCTTGGTGGTGGCAATCTGTCTCTTCTACCAGACTCTGACACTCCGAGGGACTAGGAAGCTCACAACCGCTGTCCCGGGGGTTACCCCCCACACACCCACGGAGACTCAGGCAAGCAGATGCAGGGAAGGATTCACCCAGGACAAACAACAGTGCTTCCTTCTCTCCGGTAATGCACAGGAAATCAGAAAGGTAAGACTCACCAACTTCAGGAGGCAATTTCTGCAAAGACCACAATCTTCCTCTCAGTCCTTTCCGTACAACTAAAATTAACTTCCATGATTTTTGCAAGGGATCCAGAGTATAAACAGCCCTGTAAGTGACCTGTTGACGGGGAAACACGTTACATAAGCTTCAACTTCTTATATTTACTTCCAGAAAGTTCTGGCCTTTATCTTCTAGAATTTCACTAGAATGAAATGGATAATTTGAAGGTGGGGGAAGTGGTATGATTCCTTCCTAAAATACTAGGAATCTAAGTGATCTGAGGAGAAAAGATCTGAAACATAAATCAAAGATTCAAAATTTTATAGACACTGAGCATCTTTTTCCTCAAGGCAGTCAATATGAGTGCCCAGACCCTTCCAGACTCAGAGACTCCAAAATTCCATTTTAGAATTGGCTAAATCAGTTCTTCATTGGCGATTTAATTTCTCAAGTGGTACATTTATTTCTGAGGCATTTAAAGGAATAGTGTCATAGATTTCTTCAAATTAATTGACATACCCTGTCTTCTTGTTCATAGAATGAGGGAAATAGAGATTATTGTGTACTTACACTATTCAGGCTAACTTCACTAACAATCTTACTAAGTGTAGAATAAAAACACAAACCAAGAAAACATAGTGTTTCTATTTTAATACACTACTCTGTTCTAGCTTAGCAGTAAAAGAAAGGTCTTTAACATAGTACAATGTAAACAAGAAAAAAAAATCCCTATATACAAAAACCATGGTGGCAAAGCCACTGAATTCTCTGCTACCTCAAAGGGTATAACAACATGATAATTTAGGAGGCAGTGAGTAATGTCTTTTATCTACAGTAGATTTAGATCTATCCAGGTTGGTTAATGTTTGGCACAGAATTTCCTCTTGAACACCAGCCTACTGCTATGCTCATTACCAATTCCTCCAATGCCACTACTATTTGTTTTAAAAATGCTTTTACTTATTGCTTTTCAGACTCACAAAACTGTGAGATAGGTACAGTAGGCATGGTTGTCATCAACTTAACAGATAGGACTACTGACCCTATAGATGTTTAGGTAGCTCACATGGCCAGCATTATGACATGGTGCAACCTCAGAGGGACAGAAATCAAGCAGCTTGGTTCCTACCTTGCTTTCAATAAATGTACTTTCAAAGCTCTCCTTATAATTTGAGGAACCCCAACTAGAAGAACTTATTGAAATACAAAATATCATTACATTTAAATGAAGAAAATCGGAAGACTTTTGAGTGTCTGCATTTATTTGTTAGCAATAATGTCAAGGAACACGATGACCAAAAAATATGACAAATAATAGCAGACAATATAAGTAGAAACACCCTTGGATGAAACTTCAACTGCAAATGTGAATCAATTTTTGGGCACTATAAAATCATTGAGGAGTGTGTATTTTGAGTTCATGTATACTAGCATTAACATTTTTTGTACTTTTTCTTTTCTTGAACATATCAAATTTATGATGAATGTGACTGACGTTTAAAGTCACTTCTTGTTGGTTTCTGGTAGAGATGAATATAATTTTTTAAAAAAATAGCGGAGACAGTTATGTATTTAAGTGCCTAAAATATTTTCTAAGAATTTTAGATGCAATGTTTTACTCATTAACTTTCAGCCCCCCTTTTTTTTCCTCCCCTACTTGACTTTCCATGATTTCTGCTTTGTTAGTAATTTAGGCATATGTTAACTGTTATTTGTAGACTGTCACAGAAAATTCCATTTTGACTTTGGATCTTCTTCTACTTATAAACCATGTTAAAATTATTGGCTGCTGGTGTAAAACATCTACTCTAGAATTTTCTTTACCAAAAATGCCAAACACATGATGACTGGGGTTTCCAAATGATTCACAGTCTCAAATATTTTAAACATAAGCAAGATTCAAAATTCAAAATTATAGTTTAGAAGCCCAGTGGATATGGAAACTGAATTTTCAAATATTTGCCTAGTATCTCCATTTTATCCTGTGCTGGCCACTGATTTAGATCCAATTTTTATTAGAGATAGAAAGGAAGGAAGAAAGAAGTACCATGCAGAATTTAGTTAAAACCAGATATAATTAGATATTACTGGCATATATGTTCCAAAAAAAAAATAGTCTGATTGCAAATGATGAAATATTATTTCAGTTATTAAATATGAAGAAAGAAATCAATATGTAGGTGTATATATTAAGATAGATGTATAGATTATTCTCCAAAACAACTGCTTATGAAGTTAATTAAAAATAACTGAGGAGATTTTTTATAGGTGTTCCTAAAGACCTGGAATTAGCTTTTAGATGTTTTATAGAAGTAGCATTGTTTCTATCTATAAATTTCGAATTTTGTTGTTACTTTTATTGACAAGTTTATTTGTATTACTAGTTTTTCTTAAGATGAATCCATGTATCTTTAATTTAAGTGTTTCCAAAATTTCCTTAAAACACCTGGATTTGACCTATAGTTCAAGAATATATTTGAATGTACTCCATGTATATATAATATGTCAAAATACACTCTGCTGTCATGTATTTCTAAAAAGAACAACAAAAAGAGAATGTATTTGGATGTATAAAATAACTATTAACCCCACAAATTTTATACAAAATATCGTATGTATGCATATATGTAAATTTTCAGGAAAAATCATTTATTTTAATCACATATTCATAAATAAAAAGATGCTAAAACTACTGAGAATATTTAACAACCAGTATGTTTAAATGTTTAACTGTTCATTCATTCAGGTTGTGTAAGTTGGGAGTGGATTTCTAAACTTAAGATGAAAAAAAAAATTATATGGAAGTCTCCAGCTGAGCATATTTAAAAGCAGAAAAGAATCTTTCAGTGAATATGGTAATGTCTGTGAGGATAAACATTGAGAAACCAAGTATGTTTTTCAAATCAGAGTTTTCATTCATTGATGAATAAGTGGTCCTTCCCTGTTTTTCAAGTTGTACTTGCTTCTTTGAAAAGACTATCAGCTTAGCAACAGAGGTTTTTGTAGTAGCAACTACTTAAAGGTGAGTAACTTTGTCCTCCACACGTTTACCAGTGGGATCTGATTCAATATCTAGAGCTGTTTTCAGTATGATTGAAATCATGGTGTAGAATCTGCCAACTTTGCATACTAAAGAAGTACTCTCCTTATTTCTGGTCAAATTTTAATTCATTTTCCATTTGGATGGTCCAAAGTACCTTGCTGAGCAGATGTACTGTTGTCATTTCTTCTGGATTTTCTCTCAACATTGGATGTTTGCATATTGTCTGATAATCCACTGAGTCTTAAAACTATTCCAACACGGTATGTAAACACAGTTGTGTTGTCCTCACTGGAGGAAAGTCACTCAATAGATTTATCTGTTTTCATGGACTATAACACTGTAATATTGCATAACACAGGGCAGGGAGCACATTAAATTATAAACAGGAACAATGTCTCCTTAGCGCAATCTCTTCTGATGGAAAGGTTGCTATTTGAGGAATACATTTATACTCACCAAAGCCATGTGTTCCTAATTATCTCCTGTTGACACTCCACAATGAGAACTACTCTTTCTTTGTTGCTTGGCTATTCTTCTTGACTCTCCTGTTTTAGTGACTGCTGTTATACAACTTTAACTCTCCTCAGGATCCAAACACAATTCAATGCAAATAAGTGAATGTTCTTATTAAAGATGGTCTAAGTAACTTTATTTGCATTTTAATAGTGAATAATATATTAGACATTTGCAAATTTCATAAACATTGCTTATTTAGCCCAGGTTTTCTAGAAACAGAACTTCAGGCAAATTCTTACGTGTTAACACTTTATTAGAAAACACAATCGCAGGGATGCAGCATGGGGATGAAAAAGGAGAAGCAAACACAAGTAGGTAGATTATTGGGAGTCATATGCAGATAGGCTGTTTTCAACTACTATATCTCAGAACAGGCATTGGAGGAAAGGGGCAGCAAATGCTAGCAATTTATCATCTGGTTTCCTCTTTCTCTGCCTTTTATTGATTAGAGTCCATGCTGCTGACAGGTAGTAACCTGGATTCTCAGGGTGACTCCTGGGGAAGCCAGGGACTTGGTAGGTGTTATTTTGCCAGAGCAAATGTGTGGTAGTCCCTCCTTTTTCCTGTAGGTGCTGCAGGTCAGTTGTGGCAGAGGTGGCGAAAGCAGGTATGAAGCTTTATGACCACAATGGCATGAGTAATGTCCACCAGGGGGTAGATGAGGCAGAGTCATCTAACCACTGACACAGTAGTGGTGATGATTTTGCTTTCTAAAAATCCACTGAAGATGTCTAAATGTGCTCTCCCTCTTGGGAAATGGCTGTGCTATCTTTAAATAAAAAATTTGTGATTATCTCATTGAGAACATTCTCTTCGACTGTAAAAAAAGAAAAAAGAAAAAAAAGCAGCAACAAAACCACATCTCCTCTTTACCCTTTCTCTCTTTGAACCCTTTCATTCATGCTTTTATTTTTTCTATTCACTTAATAAATATTTATTGAGCAATTTGTGTATGCCAGGCTCTTTATGAGATACCAGTGCTACAGGAATAAAAGCCACTGTGAGACAGACAAAATAAATAAAGTGTTAGGAAACTGATAATAATGAGACTGCTCTTTGAAAGGAACTAGAGAGGTCAGAGAATGAGTTAGAGAAGAAAGAGAGACAAAAATGGGCAAAAGCATCAAAGCCCATATATGCAAAGAAGAAAATAAATAACCTAATACATTTGGAAAATTCAAAGTCCTGGGGGTGGAATAGCTTGAAGGAAGCAGGAAGGCAAATACATAAAACAGAAAATTCACCAGGGTCTAGGTGTTGGGAATGCATGCATGATAAGAAGTCTGGATTCTGAAGGCAATGGAGAATCCCTGAAGAATATTAAGCAAAGATTGGCATGAATAGATTTTTGTGTTAGAGAGAACATTCCAGAACACACATTGCAGAATGGACTGGAGCAGAGTAGAACTGAAGATAGGGAAACCAGTTTTGAGTCTATTTCAAGACTCCTTTGCCAAATCTTCCTTTCCTCCTGTGTTCTTGAACACTCCCTTTTTAATATTTTAGGACTGGTTCTGCATGTACTCTGATACTTATAATATCGCCAGTATCAAACCTCTCCATTAATAATTACTTACTTATATTACTAGTTTCAAGCCTTACTTGGGCCATTCCACTTACCAGTAAACATGCTTAGAACTGATAACAAAACAGTAAGCTTTCCTGATTCCTGGCAAGCTGCCTACTGTGCTCCCTGTCTCTAGTTCCCTTCATAGATACTGGAAGTGGTTCTCCTTGCAGACACTGCCTGGACACTGATCCATTCCTATCCTTTGCCTTTGATCTTCTCTACTGAAACTTCTCTTTTGTTGACCTCCTGATTACCAATAATGATCTGCTTTCAAACTGTATCATTCTTCTCTGAAGCATCTTCCACTACTGGGCAACCATTTTTTGAATCCTGTGACATGAGTCTTATTCTCTGACCTCTCTGAATAATTCATGGTCTCCTTATAAGGTTCATTTCTGCCCTCTGATGATAAGCATAGACATCCTTTGATGATAAAGGTAGCTTTGTTGCTTGGATATTTCTTTCATTGTCTTTTTTTCCCACATTTTTAAGTTTTCAATGGACGTTTATTTATTTTTGGTGCTGAGAATCGACCCCAGTGCCGTACAATGTTAGGCAAGCACTCTACCACTGAGCCACAACCCCAGTCCAACTTAATTGTCTTTTTAAAAAACTTTTCTTTGGCAAATGTATCAATTAATCACCTGCATCACCAATTTCCTTGTATATTTTCTAGAATGGCACAAGAAACTATATAAATACTAATTTTCCCTTAAAAATTGTATGCCGAAGTCAGTGACTCCTCTTGACTTTTCTATTTCCATGAATAGGACCTGACTTCCTCCTCCATTTGCCTAGATATATAGGATTTAAACCTTAGGTTTATCTTTGATATTTCTTATTTCTTTCCACTCCTTACCACTTACCAAATACATCTGATATGGCTCCCTACCAAAAATTCTAGGTCAGCCACTGAGCCACATTAGAAAACTCTAAATTAGAAAAGTCACAATAGTCTTCAAGTTTCTTTCTTAATAATGGTTAAAAACCCGACACATTAAATATTTGTATGTATAGTTCAGCAGCGTTAACCATATTTACATTGCTCTGTTTTCGTCTTGTGCACAACTCTCATTTGGAATTGTGTGTCTCAACCCAGCTTGTCTGTTACCTCCCAGTCTGTCTCATCTCTTTGGTTTCTATATTTCCTCTTTGTGGTTTATAAATTGCCTTAGCACTAACCTCAGATTTTTCTGTGAGGTCACAAGACACAGTTAGGTCTTTTTTATAGTGAGTACATTAAATAAAGTTCACCTTAGCAGAAGCCTTTATGGCTGGTGTAAGGTGGAATTTCCCCCACTCCCCTAAATGGATCTGGATTATAGTTAATTTGATTTCAAACTCTTAGAGCCAATCTTCACAATCTCAATGCTGTATCATCATTTTTAAAAACATAACCTGTTTTAGTAATCTAACAAGTTATCTCCATCTGTCTTTACTTCTATGTTATCTATGCACTGCTCCCATAGTATTTCTGATGAACAACCTTGGGTAGTTCTAACACTGAGTCTACTCAACTAGTAAAAACCATTCTCCATCCCATCATGTCCCAACATGCTTTCCCAGTCCCCTCTACCTATGTGTCTCAAGCTGTAAGCAGCTCAAGATCTTATTCTCCAAACTCCAACATCTCTACCTCTGTCTGGAGTCTCCTCCAAGGCATTTGCCACAGTCAGCTCTTCTAGAAGTCCTCATGATTATTCTTAAAGCATTCTGAAACATATGAAATTCCATCTCCTCCATCATGGTATCCCTTATCTTCATAAAGACATGTGTACTTCACATCCCTAATGACACTTAACCTTTCAGTATAATTGTTTAGAAATGAAGGAACATCAGAATGTTAGAACTGGAAATAAGTTTTAGATTATTAGGTTCGATGTCTTTTTTATAGGTGAGGAAAACGAAGCTCACAGAAGAAAAGGGTCTCAAAGTAAGATATCAAGTCGATAGGACAGGATTGGACTGCAACCTATGTTCTTTCTATCTCCATTCTATCCCCATACACTATATCCATTCGTTAGCTCTGCTTCCCTCCAAAGTCATCTTCAAGTTCTAACCCCCAGTACCAAAGAATATAAACTTATTTGGAATCAGGGTTGTTGTGGATATCATTGATTAAGATGAGGTCACACTGGAGTAGGGTGAGCTCCTGATTCCTGGGAGATGGCCATGAAATGATGAAGGTAGAGATTGGAGTGACACAGAACACCAAAGATCACCAAGAAACCCTCAACAAATAGGAAGATATAAGGGAGGATTCCAGTACAGGGTTTCACAGGGAACATGGCACGGCTGACACCTTGATTTCAGGCTTCAAGCCTCCAAAATTGTGAGACAATACATTTCTGTTGTCTTAAGCCATCTAGTTTGTGGTACTTTGTTATGGCAGCAATAGCAAACTAATAAAAATGAGGAGGCAAAATAGTTAAGTATATGAGTGCTTTGGAGTCAGATTGGCATCATTTGTTATCTTGGACATTTATCTTGACTTCTTTAGGATTTTGTTTCCTTAACTGAAGATGAATATAGTATGATGGACTCCCAAGGTTTAGGGGTCTTAATTTTCATAAATCATGTGAAGCATTTAACTTGTCTGGCTGGTAGGAAGCACTTAGTTAGCTTTCAGAATATTAATTATCTAATTTCTTAGAGGACTTATTCATCTCTGAAGCCCTGGTGAACCTTAACATTTGGCCTTCACCAGGTAGGTGAGCACTAACTAGTTGCTATAATGAACAGAAGTTGTGATGTAAGGAGTGACTGAGATGAAAGCCTGGTGAGGTTCTCCTGCCTATCCCTCTGCTTTTCCACTGTTGTCTTTTCACAGTACAATGACCTTTTAGAATCAAGACAAGACTTAGGGAGGCTGATATGTCACTCAAAGTTAATCCTGCTTATACATAGGCAAAGTCTAAATTTTGCTAGATTAAAAAAACACCTTTGATGCTAAAATTAATAGCATCTCATAGTTGACAATGTAGAGAGGTGAGTTGGACTAGAAATGGAGGTTAATATTTTGTGTACTGAAAAAAATATTTGACTTTTTTATGTATTATCTCTCTACATGGAATGTTAATTTAATTTGTTTACTGCTATGTCTTCAGTACTAAATAGAATCTGAAACATAGTGAGCACTGCATAAATATCTAGCCAATGAATGGACCAATAAATGACTGATGGATCTGAGGGTCAGAGAAGGCACCTCTGAACTCTGGTCAGGAAACAGGAAATGAGAACTCCTTCTCCCTCTTTTGTTCTATTTGCTAAACTCTGAGGCTCTTCTTCCTACACCAGAGTCCCTTGAACTTCACCAAGGTCCCTTGTACATTTCTTGGGCTATGGCTGATAGAAATCATCATACTATTTTGCTACATTGAATTTCCTTCTTCAGTTGTCACCTATCTCTCCTGTTACCTTCAGCTCCTTTGTCTCATTAGAACCCTTACTGTATAAACATTCTCAAGTATCTACCATATTTTTCAGAAGAACATCTTTTCCCAACTAGTGTACCTTTCCAGTTATTTCTCATCTTCTTGCCCTCTCTGTCAGCATCCTCTAACCTCTTGAGAAATTTCCATATTTTAATAGACTGATTCTACCAGAAATGCACCTTTCTTTTTACATATTTTTATATGTTAACTGGATTCAAAGGTGTGGATTTTAAAATCATGCTGATGGGCTTTAAATACAGGGGTCTACAGGAGACTGTGGGGAGAGGCTGTCAGTGCGGTTTTCATGGAATTAGCTGGGCTGCCTGATGAGCATTTAATGCCTGTGGATTTCTCTGAGATACTTGATTAGATCTATGTTAAATTTTTATAATGAAATATGCATATGATGAAGACCTGCTCATTCTGGGGGAATTTTGAAACAAATTCAAACCTGCTTACTTTAGACACATTTTAATGAAGTCTTGATGAAGTTCATATTTAAACAAGTTATGTTACATTTCCTATGTATCAAGGAATTAATCATTTTATAGGTGCAATTCCCTCTTGTTCTTTCAAGATAGTGGCAATAGCTTCTGCCTCTTTCTCCCTCTAAGCAATTCTGTTTCTTATACTAACGGAATTGGAAACTCATATGAGATAAACTGCTGAAATGAAAACCACTAGATACACTGACATTATAAAAAGTGCTTGCTGTTATCAACTTTGATTCTGTGGCCTTTGGGGGTGAAAAGAATGTTTTGGTTTCACTTTTCTCTTTAACTTCCTTTGGATATTTTTTTCTCGGGAACCGTTCTCACTCAAAGGATGAGCTCATATTCTAAAATAGCTTTTATATTCTCTGACAGACACTATATCAAAGTTGGAAATTGACAAGGTAAACAGTACTTGGGCAAACAGTACTTTCATACTGTTTGGAGGTTTGTTAAAAATGTAAAACAGCATTTTCATTCATCATGTATGAGTTTTTAAAAAAGAGAATTTGATGACAAAAGATTTACTGAATCTGTGATATATAAGAATTTTAACAAAAAATTATTCACCTTTTTCACCTTGTTTTCTATTTCTTTCTTCTTTTTTCTTTTCTTTTCTTTTCATCCCCAGTCCATTTTTATTTTTTATTTTGAGAGAGGGTCTCTCTAAGTTGCTCAGTCTGGCCTCGAACTTGCCATCCTCTGGACTCAGTTTCAGACGTGCTCAACTTTCAATTAAAATTTACTAACATAGGCCTGAGGTGCTTGTAATCCAAAATAACAGATGCACCAAATAATTATTAGGAAGAGCCCATGTATTTGGAAGCATAAAATGAGCCTGACTGTGTGCCCTGAAATATAAGTACTTTTGGCATCTCTAATCCTCAGCTGATGTTCCAAGTAGAAATCCCCACCAGTCTGCTCACAGTGCAACCCAAACAGAACACCTTGATAAAGGATAGGCCTTGCAACTGTACACATTACTGATGAAAATTAAAAGCTTTCTATCAAAGCTTTTAATGCCAAATCAGTTAAATGTATTTTTAAAAAATTTTTCTAGTTGTAGATGGACACAATATCTTCATTTTATTTATTTTTATGTGGTACTGAGGATCAAACCAGTGTCTCATGCATGCTAGGTGAACACTCTACCACTGAGCCACAACCACAACCCCTGCTAAATGCCTTGGATAAAAAGATCATGAGTATTGTGCTAAGGGTTGGCTCAAATTCCAGCTGTATCATTTGCTAGCTATGGGACCATGGACACACTACCTAACTTTGTGAACCTTTAGCGTTCTCATCAGGAAAATGGAACTATCTAAACTTATGTGCTTGACAACATTCAGTATAATGGCAGGCCAGAGTTGGCATTCAATAAATGCTTGTTTTCTTTCTTTTCTTTGCCCTTGAAAAACTGGATTTGAGTGTAATATACAAGCATGTTATATTACACTTGTTTTAAGAATCATGCACAGTTCGTATTTTTATTCTTGGCCATGTCCTTTCTTTCTTAGATTTTGCACAGGCAGATATTTAAAGCTGCTTGTCGTATGGTAACTGGCCTCTGTCATTTCCACCCTCCTACACCTATACATATAATTTAATTCAAGAACATTGCACTGACTTTCTAGGTGTGCATAGTACTTTCTGTCCTGCTTGATAAAGTGTGTTTGACTGCAAATAGGGAGAATATAGCACATCTTTCCTGATTTATCAAACCATGGTATTTGACATGCATGTAAATTATTCATGAATTTTGATATTTTGATAGTTTTCCTGGCCAACCCCTTGTAACCTCATAGCTGATCTTGACAAATAACTAGTATCTGTTGCCCTAAGCATGTTCTGAGTATAGAGGAAACTATACTCAGATAAACTATACTCAGAGGTAAAATAACCAATTTGGGATGGAAGTTTCAGATGACAGAGAAAGTCTGATGATAGTGAATAATCTATAAGAAGAAAACAGGATTTACTAGAACAGTAATATTGCTTCAGGATCCTGGTGTTTCCTTACTTTTCTGACACAGGAAAAGGAGTATGGTTTCGGAGCAGTGGTGTAGATGTCTAGAAACGACCAGAAGGACCTGCTAAAGATTGATGCATCTGACATAGATCCTGCTTTGACCCCCTTGCCTTTTCTAGGCAAAAGGGACATTGCCTCAGATTGAAATAGGGAGTCCAAGTTTCAATGCTGAGATTGAGTAATCATAGAAAAGTGACTTTTTAAATTTGAATTTCCTAATCTGTGGCTGAGGCATGGAAATGGCCTGCTACAAAGTTGCTATGGGATCAAACTAGACGCTGTCACTGAGAATGCTTTGAAAAGTCTTGAGGTCATAAAAGGCAGGGGAGCAACATTATCATATCCTAAAGGACAATATCATGAAAATATTCTCATTGCATTTGACCACTCTTGGGAAAAGAATGCATATATGCAACATAAGTGTGATTCCTAGAAATGTTCCTTTTTTCATTAAAAAGTCATAGCATAGCATTCTATACAGGTGTCAAGTTAGAAAGTTATGTTTCAAAATGCCACTAGAAGTTCAAGACTGTGCTGTCACATTGACTTTCCTCATGATGTTTTACTGTTTCTTTAACAAGCAATAGGAAGAATAATAGCATTCCAAGAGTTTCAGCTCTAAGCCTGCCACTTCCCTGGTGGAAAATCTAGCATTAATTTAACCAAAGTACACAAATGCTTCAGGAAAAATGGAACAGGAAATTAAACTTTTCTGTGGCGTTTCAGGAACTCTCTGACCTTAGCAAAGCATCAATGAGAAAGTTGACTTTCATATTGAACAGTGAACCTTCCCTCCTGCGTAAACCCAAAGGGCAGATGTGATTTCAAATGAGTTTCCCCTTATTCTTCTCTTTATTGGTATCTTTAAGAACTATTGTTTTGGATTTTTATTCTGAATAAATAGTGCAAACCTGAAAAACACATCTGGAATTGCCACAGCACAATCTAAACATATCCAAGTATGTTAAAGTGACATAAATTATTATAAAATCAGAGAGCTTTGGGACAGTTAGTTTTGTTTGTGAGATAGTAGGTGAGTACAGAGGAAAAAGAAGCAAGCTTATTATGTTTCTTTCAAATAACAAGGTTAAACTAATACAATATTTGCTTTAAACAAACTTCATTTTCTGGAAAGAGATAAATTGTATTAATAGAAAATTATGCTTTCAGATATATAAACCTCAAGAAGCTAGAATTCTCTCTCCTGTTCTTAATATAAAATTATGGCTTCTTAGAAGAAGCTCCTTTTCTGTGATAAAAATGGGAGTGTGCCTCATCATCCAATAATGTGCACATGATCCTAAGCATAGTTTTTAGCAAAACCCTAACCAAAGTAACCAAGCACTCATATTAATGTAACTGGACTCTGTAAAGTCTTGCAATGCAACAAAACCTTCAAATAAATTATAGACATGTGGGTCAGGGCAGAGATCAGGTTTACATAATTCCTGGCACATAACTTGCTGAATGAATAGATTTAGTATAAGTTTATGCTGTGTATTCAGTTATTCAGTTTAGAATTCCCTATGGCAGTCAGCAATGCTTCAATTCTTTTGTACTTGTAATTGTATTCTTTAACTCTGAAGACCCCTCCCAGGTCGCCCTCCATTTAAAAGATGCTCTCTTGCCGGGCACAGTGGTGCATGCCTGTAATCACAGTGGCTCAGGAGGCTGAGGCAGGAGGATCTTGAGTTCAAAGTCAGCCTCAGCAAAAGCGAGGTGCTAAGCAACTCAGTGAGACCCTTCACATATGAAACAGGACAGGGGATATGGCTCAGTGGTCGAGTGCCCCTGAGTTCAATCCCCAGTGCAAAAAAAAAGAAAAAAAAAGGTCTCACCTCTTTCTTGATAAGACCAAAGCAATTTGTCATGTTAGAAGAGGACCCTTTAAGAACAAACTGGACCTCTAGGAAGGGAAATTAAATTTTCTGGACAGCCACAGAAGAAAACTGAAAGCTATGGTGCAACATAATTTGTCTGATAAAGGAAGGATTAGAAAGTTTAGGAACTTGAATATTTGACATTATTATTAGATGATTAGTGCTTATGTTCTGGTATTATTAGGTATTGCCATTTCCTGCCAGTTTTTTTGTTTTGGAAGGAAGAAGTTGGCTATATAATACTTTATCATTCTAGAATAATATGTAATTTGGAGAGCTCTGGGTTTGATCTTTTTTTTTTTATGTGGGACTTTTTTTTTATTGTAAACAAATGGGATACATGTTGTTTCTCTGTCTGTACATGGCGTAAAGGCATACCATTTGTGTAATCATAAATTTACATAGGGTAATGTTGTTTGATTCATTTTGCCATTCCCCCCCCTCCTCCCCCCCTCCCCTCCCTCTATACAGTCCTTCCTTCCTCCATTCCTGCCCCCCTCCCTAAACCCAACTCCAACCCCAACACTAACCCCTCCCACCCCCCATTATGTGTCATCATCCACTTATTAGCGATATCATTCTTCCTTTGGTTTTTTGAGATTGGCTTATCTCACTTAGCATGATATTCTCCAGTTTCATCCATTTGCCTGCAAATGCCATATGGGTTTGATCTTGAAAGCAGTATTTGTTATTGTGATGGGGCAGCATCTGGAAACGTGAGCAGGGATAGGCTGGGTTGGGTGGGACTTCCAAGAGGGGAAGCAGGAGAAAGAGTTCTTAGGTGTCAGGCTGGGAAAAGTGTTACACAGGGTCATCTCCAAGGAAAGCCAGAGCTGTGTATTAGTAACAGACAAACTAGAAGGACAAGGTGAGGAGGCAATAGAGACTCAACAGCTATGTGTGTGCTCAGAATAATCAAGAAAGCAGAATAAGTGGTAAGAAACATGTATGCTTAAGGAAACTCAGTTTACTTCTTTTATGTGAAGTCTGGTGCCTGAATAGCACAGTTTCCCCATTTTTCTTAACACTTTGGTCTCCATGTGTGTGACATAAGGCAGTTTGCCACATGTGCCCCTGCATCCTGTAGCTGGACACTCAACCAGAACTGGGGCTGCCCTGGAGATGCAGGGCCACCTGCATGGAGTATATTGGCTACTATGGTTAACAATCTGCACAGTTCATGGCGACCCAGGACTTCTGAGAGTATTATGATGAATTGGTTGTATATAGATATGAATGCCAAGAGAAGTCAGGAGACAGAGATGCAATCTGCCTGGGATTGGCAATATTAAGCATATGAAGTCGGGTTAGGAACCTGTCCTCTTCTCCCAGGGGGTATAAATGTGGTCACTAGAGAGTGGATAGAGAATCTCCTAATTCCCAACTCAGGGCCTCAAGGTTACACTTACATCCAGCAGGTGTTTCAGGAAGCTGGACTCTACCCAGAGGAGAACTTGTGTGCTCAGGTGCCAGAAGAGATTCTAGCCTGGCTGCCACAAGTTCTCTCATGATGACCCAGAGCAAAAGCCACCACAGAGGTGACAGAGAAGACAGCAGGCTAGGAGAACACTTGGGGTCACTAACTGGGCAGGATGGGTGGTGAGAGGATGGGCAGCAAACTTTGTAGTTGGGAATTTGGAAAGAGATAAAAGAGGATTGAAATGCAGAGTGGAAGTAGGAAATTTAGAAATTGATCAGTCGGACACTGGGGGAAGGTTGTAAAATTAGACAATGGTGACCATACGTTTTAAGTCATAAAAAAGGGAATGTAATGTTGCTAAAGAAATTTTTATATAGAAGATTGTAACAAAGTCTAAAATTAAAGCATATGTAGTTGTACAATTAAGAAGTTGCCTACTTCTGTCTAGTCCCCTGTTTTAGTCAGCTTTTTCATCACTGTGACTGGAAGATCCAACAAGAACAATTAGAGGAGGAAAAGTTTATTAGGTTCATAGTTTCAGAGATCTCAGTCCATAGGTGGGCCACTCCATAACTCTGAACCTGAGGTGAGGCAGAACATCATGGTGGAAGAGTATAACAGAGGGAAGCCGCTTAGGACATAGCAATCAGAAAGCAAAGGGAGAGCTCAGCTAATCAGGGGCAAAGACACACCCTCAATTACGCACCTCTTCCAGTCACATCCTCCCTGCTTATCAGTGGATCAATGCACTGCTTAGGTTAAGATCTCATAACCCAATCATTTCACCTCTAAACTTTCTTGCATTATTTCAAACACAAGCTTTTAGGGGACACCTCATATCTAAACCTGAAAGCCCCCAAATCCAAGAAGTATGTTCATGATATGTATGAAATCAATTTTTTTCCCAAGTGGTATGATGATTCTAACATTGCTTAAAAAAAAAGAAAGAAGAAGAATAGAGATGGGGATTCACTGATTATTTTTCAATGCTTTAATGTCCCTAACATATAAATACCACCTTTCCATACTCTGCTTATAATTTGAAAGAACCCATATGAAATCAAATGATTAAACATTTTGAAGATTTTTACTGAAAATATTTTACTTTTTCTAGAGACTTTTTATCCAACAACTTATTTAGGAGACATTTATTTAATAAAGCTTTACATATGTGAGGGGACTATATATTTTTGAAGTCTTTCATATTAATTGCTTTCTTCTTTGATCCTTGAAGTAGCACTAATAGTAAGAGGGAAGGTGTCCGAGCTCATTTGCAGATGAGGTGAGTGAAGTATATCACATGGAACTGACAGGGTCTCCACAGGTAAGGCCTGGGGGCCAGGAAGTAGATGGAGACCAGGGACCTGGAAGGATTTGGGTGCTATTGCAAAAGCCTAGAACTCAGATTCAGCATGTCTGGCATCTATGAAAATGTTTGGCCAGTTTTATGCTGCTTAGGTACTGACATTGTTGCTGTAATGGCCCCAGAGTTCCTTCCTTTCTGTTATATTCCCTTTGTATAGACTTACTATTTTGAGACTGAATTGCTGAATTAACTCATTGTTTAGGATGCAGGGGACAGAGACTTGCTATTATTTTAACATGTTTCAAAAGAACAAGGTCTCTCCTTGTTATTTCATGAGGGTGGACTGTCAATTCTATGTTTCCTTCATTATAGAGGATGTCCTGTAAGGGCTGCTGACAGTGTGGAGAGGCAGAGGGCAATAAGGAATCTGGAGAGTCAGCTGGACAGCGTTTACTCTAAGATCAGCAAACCTAAGCAGGGCTTGGGGCTGCAAAGAAAATAACTTCTTCCTCCTTTAAGCTCTCTGTGAGGGTCTGAGGACAGGGAATGGTGTGGAGAAAGAGGAGGGCAGAGGGAAGGAAAAGAAATCAAAGAGAGACACTCGGGAATGGTTTTCATTTGCCCTGGAATGGGGAGTAACTTCAAATGTGCCAAACTTTCAAATGTGCCAAAAGAAAAAGCAAAGGACATTTTCTCCAGAGCTCCTCAAGTTTTATCTTAAAAGTTTTCTTGAAGGAAGTTTTCCTGACTGCCATCTCCCAGATATTCCTCTGTCTTTATCATCTCAGCTGGGTCTTTGTTATGTCTGCAAAGTTACAGTAAATAGTAAACTGATGGCCCACAGCTGTGCATCGTGGGTGGCATCTCAAGACAAGAAATCTTGAATCAGTTGGAGGAAAAGCCTCAAGAGAGGCTGAAAGGCATGCTTTATATGACTAAAAACAGGGAGAAAAGAAAAAGGAGAAATTTGGGAGGAGCAGAGAAGGGAGATGTGATAGGTCCCTCTGGTTTGTTGAAATGGGGGTGGAACGGGGGAGCTGACAGCTACAGCAGGGCATGGAGAGGTCAGAGGTCACAGGAGACACCCCAGATATGGACGCCAGGATAGTTTTGTATTCTTGGTTCTGTATGGAAATTTTTCCTTGACTCCAAGATTCATGCTATGAGTGGTGGTTAACCCTGGGGAGAAATGAGCTACACATAGATTGGAAGCTTCGCCCAACATGACTGCATTCTCTGGGGTTTGCAGAACTGGGAAGCTGTGCAGTTTGCTTTGGTTCCCTTCTGTCTTTCAATCTGCTCTCCCCATTTTCTCCTCCTCTCTTCTTCCTTTATTTACACTAGCTCTATGTTGTGCACCCCTTTCACAAACACACTGTGACAAGGTGTGGTTCCAAAGATTTCAATGAGGAGAACAGATGATGAATGCAGAGAAGACCAAGGAATCTTTAGTTTGCACAGATTCTGTGCTTAATGGGAAGTCTTCCCAGATAAGTGAAAATTGTGCTGTGTCGTTGAGACATCAGTGTTTCACATGTCCCCGTGGACAGAGGCAACTTGTCGTCATTTATCATCAAATATTTTCTATCATGTATGGCCAGGTCAGGGTGTGTTGTTCTGGAATTTTCTCTGTACCCTCCACTTTTCTAATGTGTTAGGCTTAGACACATCCTTTCTGTTTACTTAATGTCTTCACAGCCGATTCTTTCTCCTGAACTTTTCTCATTTAGACCATTCTCTTCCTAAGTCCCCATCCTCCTTCCTGTGACTTGACTGAGCTGTCCCTGCCTCTCCTGAGCTTTTTTACCCTGAGCCAGGCTTGACAGTACAGAGCTTGCTGCGCAGACCTCACAGTTCTGCTTGTCCCCAGGCTTCCCCTGTGTAGTTAGCTGCCCCAGTGAGACAGGTCTCAGGCTTCTCTCTTACTGCTTAGTCATGCAGGTTACTGTCACTACTTCCACATTAAAATTTTTTGTTGTTGTTGTTTTTGCATCATAGCAGGGTGATTTACAGTTCTTAGTAAATCTTGTAATTTACATAGTAAAAGTCTGACCTTCTAGAATTCTGTCAGAATACCCATTCTTCCAGAAAACATAACTAAGAAAAGAAATCCAGTTTTCTTCACTTACTTCTTTCCTACTGTGACTTTTAAAGAGTCAAAGTTGAACCTATCTGTGAAGTTATCAACTCTTATATTCTCAACTACTCAATAGAGTTAGGTTTCCTCCTAGCTCCCCAGATGGGTAAGAAATAATGTCGTATTGCTCTTTTTAAGAGTTATCATTGCTTGTTACTTCTTGTTGCCTTCCTGAGTGCTATATTTGCCACTCACAAGAGAGTGTACCCATGGTGCTGACCATCAAATCCCTCCTGATTTAATTCCTCTTTCCGTCTTTTCTGTATGTTGAAGAATTGTCTTTCTTGCCTCATTTTCTTTCATATAAAACATTCACAATACGGATAAGCAGCAGTACCATGCCACCTTCTATAAAAGAGGTCCTGGATCATTCTCTTGCAGAGCTCATATCTCCAGAGGCAGTTGTATTCCATGATTTCATTATTTGTTATTGATCTTCTTGTTGAACAGCAAGTTCAATGGGGGCTAGAACTATGTTTAGGATCCTTCACTGTTGTATTCTCTGGAGACTAGGACCATGCCTGCCTCCTAGGAAATGCTCAAAATAGAAAAGAGGTAAAAGAATGAATGACCAAATAAACAAATGTGTGATGAGAAAAAGTCAGGAAATGCCAGAGAGAAACATGAAGGATCCAGGAGAAGGAGTTAAATAATGGATCAAAGTTCTCAGGGATCTGGAGATAGAAACAGAAATGGGAAGGGGAGGAAACTGGTTACCAGGGAAGAGGGAGAGTGTGAAACCTGGAGAAGAATCTGTAATTAGCTGTAGATAAGAGGAGGACAAGTTTCTTCCATGGAAATAAGAAGAAAAGACAAAATGTTAGTTGTGATTGCAGATAGGTCCCAGATAATCTGAAAGAGGGTCTGTGTAAGTCAGTGTGTTTCCTTCTAATATGTTAATTTCTTCTGTGACCGGGGAGGCAGAATTATCTGCAGAAATATGGAGGTAGTTGGAGAGTGGAAGCATGAAAGAGAATTGACGAGGGAAGCATATGTACCAGGATAGTCTGGGGAACCTGATGCTGAACTGTGTTGGACTCTGTTAGCAGCTCTCCACGACCCAGCCCAGGTGGAGGACAGGCAGGCTGCTGGGGGCTTCCTCGGGTCTTCCAACTCAGTGTTTCCACAGTGTCCCTCATCTCCCAATTTCTGTGTCTTATATTGTATTATAACTTCTTGCTTATATCTTCTTCCTTGATGAATCCTTCATCCGTGAAGGCAGAGACCAGTTTTTCTTGACTCCTGTGGATTCCCAGCCCTTGCATGTTTGGTGCTATGGCATATGGAAGTACAGTGGAGCAAAGGATTTAATATACTGGAAGAGAGTGATTGAAATGTTGGACCATTGAATCTGAGCTGTTGACAGAGAAGGTGAGGAAAAAAGAGGCTGGCAACAAGTTAGGTTTAGGGAAATGACTAGTTGTTGAAGAACTAATATGCTGAATAAAGGAGAAGAACTGGAACGTTATGGGTGTGATCAGAGAATGGAATATTTTACTTCATAATTTCAGAACAGGGTCTGTTTTGGGGATCACAAAATCCAAGATATGGCCATTGGTGTGGGAGGATGAAATGAAGTGGAGATGAGAGTCATTGAGGATGAAGAGGTCATGGATATTTTATGACCTGAGATGAGCATGTTGGAGACTTCATTGAGATTTTTCTAGTGGATTCTCTTTAAAATAATTAAAGAGCATGAATATATTTGGAAGTAATGAACTCATACTTTGCATTGTGTAGTCACTCATTTGCTTCTTAATTCATCCATAGTCTTTGATTTAGAGTTACTTGCATATACAACAATGGCCAAAGCAGGCAAGTGTAGTCCCTTATAGAATGCAGTAGTTGGAAATGTGGTCTTTAAACAAAAAATATATATATATATACTTATACATTGTGAAGTGTGCTGCTGGGAAAATTATGTTGAGAGATCAGTGATGATGGGTTTTGGCAATACCTCTTTCGCTTTTTTACGAAAGTTCTATTGGCCATTTATTTTTGATATTGAAACCCATTGCTTTTGTTTCTCTGCTATTTGTTCAGAACCTACATAGCGTTACTGATGAGCAAACTTACCTAACATCGAATGTTGGGGGTCGGGATAACCCAAGATACAGTTTCTGGGTACAGTTAGAACTTCTAGATGCTTAGTGTCATGATGGTATAGTTCTAAGCCTGTGTCCATTCTATGATGAATGAATGATGAGCTTGAGATTCAGTTGGATCTTCTGGAAGATGCAGACAGAAATTCACCAATATTTCCTTTAGGTAGGGGGATCTATATATGCCCAGGATTGAACCCAGAGCTTTGCTCATGTTAGGACAGCTCTCTTCCACTGAGCTACACCCTCAGTCCTTAGGTAGGGGAATTCTTACAAGGCTGTCTTTCATATTCAGGAACCTTTGGATTCTAGACAGTCATGCAATTATAACATGATTTTAAAATAAAATTTTATATGATATGTATCCTGAAAAACTCCTTCTATTTTATTTATTACATCCTCAAAAACAGGTATACATTTTGCCAGTGAGGAAAGAATCTGTATTTTATTCTTACAGTAGAAAAATTAAAACATAATTCACTATGATAGACTCTGTAATAGTTTTTAAATGCCAAAATCTGGACCAGGAAGGCGATTTAACTTTTAGTCATAAATGAAACACTTTCAAAGTCCACTATATGATTTGTATTTGAGCATGAAAAGATATCATAAATAAATGGCAACTTCAATAAATCCAGAAAAAGATTTTCTGTTGTGTGGAAAAGGGCAAGTTTTATTTTTCATTCATACAATATTTTAAAAAGCTGTGTTTCTTGTTATATTGTTAAATCTGGTGCAGACTTTTTAAGGTAACTGAGAAAATCAGCACTTTATAATGTTTTGTATTCAGTTTTTTTAATTGTATATTTATTATTTTGTTCAACTATTTAAATATTTTTGTAATTCTTGATATTTTTCACAATTCTATTGAAATCAATTTAATACAAATTTTAACCACTTTATATTGTTAATATTCCATACTTTGTGTTTATAACAAAATTTTTACATATTGAAGAAAAAGAAGTTTGCATTCATTTTTCCAAAAAAATTGTCATGTGTTTCTTTTTTGCCAATTACTATACTGATAGAAAAAACAAAGTGAACACAACAGAGAAAAATATGTTTTAATTTAGCTTATATTCTTGTGTGGGGAGACAGATGCTTCATAAAATAAGTAAATAAATTATATTTGTGCATTAAAAGATGATAACCCTTACAGAGGAACACATATCAGGTAAAGAAAAATAATAGTTCACTGAAAAAAATGCTTTTGATGACATGCTGAACCAAAAATTTTTTAATAGTTGGAAAACATATAGGATTCCCAAGATAAAAGAAGAACTACATTATAATAGTATTCACATTCATATATATTTAGCATCATTTATTGGTGGGACACTATATTAATAGACATTGTCATATCAAAAATTTATTTAATTTTCAATACAACTTTGTTTTTTATTTTTTTTTTAATTTTTACAGACTGCATTTTGATTCTCTGTACACACATGGGGTACAACTTTTTGTTTCTGTGGTTATACAGGATGTAGATTCATACCATTCATGTAATCATACATGTACACAAGGTAATGATGTCTGTCTCAGTCCACCATCTTTCATACCCCTGACCGTCCCCCCTCTCATTTCCCTCTACATAGTCCAATACAACTTCTTGAAGTAGGATTTGTTCTTTCAACTGTACCTATGAGAAAACTCCAACTGTGGACAGATTTAAAATCTTGCCCTTGTGGATGAAGCCTGCAAGAGGTAGAGCCAGAATTTAAATCCAGATTTTTAATTCCTAGTCCTCCTCTCATTACACTCTACAGGGCTGGATCCAACACTCACAGTAGTGGATAACAACACTCCCCTCTTTGCTTTATCTTAGGTGATGTAAAGATTCTAGATTTTGAAGTCCTTCCAATAAGAATAATGTGTTTGGTTATAAAACAACTTTCTTGTCTTCTAGTGAAGTGATTTCTGGGGAAATATTTTAAAATCTCTAAAGAAGAAGAGAGAGGCAAGTGACTCAGGGGTTCATGGTATGAGCATCTGGGAATACACATTTTTTTAAAAAAATTAAGATGTAGTGTAATGGTTAAATACCTTCTTCCAGTAAAAATATATACTTGAAAATTCAGGAGTAATCGGGAGCTTCTGTTTCCCAGAGTGCTGCTATCCACATTTGATAATCCCTCATTTGCTGTGTGGTTGACATGATTGTTCACATAGTTTTTATTTCACTTACGCAGTGTGTGCACCTGTCGTTGGACTGTCTAAAACTGTTCTTGCCCTTTGGTATTGGGCCATTCTGCTGATACAGTGTGTTATAAATATTACAAGGGCAGGGCCAGTTTGTATTACAGGGTAATACAACATAATTTTACTGACAAGCTCATTTCCTATTTACTCTCTGTAGTCTGAGACATGATTAAACTTTCAGTCCAAATTATAAAGGTTAATACAAAATATGGCCAGTAATCTTACTTTATTTAGCACAAGTGTGACATAAGATCTACTTGCAAAAGTTACATTGCTCTTGCTTAAATTGGTCCTGGTTGGGGGAAAAGGAGAAGTGATATCTTTCAAAAATAAAATTACAATAACTTAAGAGTTTTAAAATATGCTCTCCTCATGTGAAATCCCTGCTACACTTGGGGGCATCCTGTTATTATGAAAGAAAATAATATGAGAAGGGAATTCTGGATCCTGTGCATTTCCCTTGAGTGACACTGATATATTTGGAGGCATCTGTCTTCCCCTTTCACCTAGACGCATGTTTGTTTTCTTTGGCTCCTGAGGGCCACTGAGTTCCCTCTTACTGCTCTGTATAGAGGCTCAACCTGTATTCAGTTGCAAACACTCCTTGTAAGTTTATCATTACAATGACAGCGTTTGCTGGGGAATCATGTCCCAATTTGCAAGTAAATCCTTGTGTTTAAATAATTTCCTCATTAATAAAACATAATACCCTTAAAAAAAGGGAAATAACTAATCAAGCACGTTTTCTCAAAGTACCAGGCACAGAAGGTGTGATTAGCTAGTGTTCTGTTTCTTTCCATCACATCCGTCACACAAGTATCAAGTACCTTTGTTAGCATGTGCCAGGCAGAGCTCAAACTCGACAGCTTTCCTGACTCATGCTCTTTATGATGTATTATTATTTTAAAAGCCCACATACAGCACTCCTATGTGGCAGGCCTGGGTGTAACACTATAAAAATTAACTCTCCAATCTTCTGAGCTCTTTCAGGAAGAGATGTTGTTCATGACCACACAGATAGTGCTGGTGAAGACAGGTGATTTCAATCCAGCAGTTTGGCTTCAGCTGGTGTCTTCTGGCACCTCACTAGGCTTGGTCTGTTGATTTTTATGGCAATAGTTTGTAGGTAATGAAAAATAAGATATGCCTACAAAATGTTTACAATCTAAAGTTGTTTCTTCTTTCTATACATATCTTCAAATATTTTGATATAATGCTACTGCAGTTCATTTACTAAATATTTTCATTTCTTAAGAATGTGGCACGTGTCATGTTCCGGGGCGGGGATGGGGAACAGTATCTTTCATTAAAACTTATTACGAATTTTAATTTCAATCTCTATTTGTCAACTTAAAAATTGATTTTGTTACTTTTAAGTATATTGTGAGAAAGAAGACTGTTTATATTGGAGAACAATAATGGGAAGAGCTGAGAATTATGGAACTTCAATAGTTTTTTTTTTTTCCTTATACCTGATGCCTGGTCCCACCTCACTGATATACATCCAACTTTGTGATGTCTTAATTGAGAGTAACAGCAGCAACAAATACCTCTAAAGAGCTCCCAGATTTCCTTTGGGGTCTACCTCTGCTTGACCATGTCCTTCCAACATAAAACTCATTCCCTCTGTTTCTTCTTCATGTTTGCCTAAATCAACTATGAAGAGATAACCCAGTGGGACTCCTTTATAAAAGCACAATGCAAGTGCAACCCTATATATTTTCCAGCTAGAGTTGAGCTCTATATTTCTATGCAGCAGTTTTCCCCCACAGGAAACTCTAAATTTTAATGACCTAAAATTTTCATCTTTTTGTAGCAGTGAGAACAAGTTCACCTTCAGTTCTTGCACATGAGCTTGCCTTTGTCCTTGTCAGCCTTTCAGAGAATCTTTTATTTCTAGAGAAAAATGTAAAGAATATCTTTCTAAATGACATTCGATTTGCATTAATGATGTACTTGAAGCAAAATGTGCTAATTTCTCATCTTGAATTTTATGCCTTCTTTCTTTTCTTAGATTGAAGAATCAATGGAGACACACTTTGGCAGTCATGGTAGAAGGGCCGTACTCTATAGGCCTCCTTCCTACAGCAAAATGGAGCTTCAGCTATACCAGCACATACTCACACAGCATGGCTACATGGTTGTCATCACTGAAGAAAGGTTCGGTGCCGGCCTTGGACTGGGACTGCTAGAACAAGGTGAGAATAATAAAAAAGTAATTACCAATGTCACTTCACACACAATATAAACGATTTCTAGAGTATGCTACTCTTTTTCTCAAAAAATTTCACAAACACAAATTTTTATCCATGATCAACTTTCTTCTTGTTAGCTTCCTTTTTTTGTTTTGATTTTAGTTCCTTTCAATTTTTCTGTAGCTAGATAACTTTATTTCTGAAATTATTTTGTTTATATTTCTGTAGCATTTCAGAGTTGCATAGTTCATGTTTAAATGCTACATTAAAAATGTTTATGTTTATGAGTCTGAACACATGTTCTTCCCAGCACCAAACTACTCCATATTTTAAGAAAATTGCCACTTCATTTGACTGCAAGTAGAATGTGCTGGAAATTGTTTCAAGAAGGCAGCTTAAATATGATTCACAGATGATTCTAAATAAGAAAGAAGTAAGAATATTTATTATATACACCATTACTTGTCAGGTAATTTTATTTCTATCATTTGAAGATAAAAATAAGAGACAAATTTTTAGACAAGTTATTTTAAAAGAAAATTAAGTAGATGATGAGGGTTAAAAGGGCAGAAATGATAACAGATAACATTTCCAATAACTAAGCATATAGCAGATTCCATCCTAACTTGCTATCCAGGACCTTATTTAAAAATGCACTGTAGACCTTGAATAGCTAATGACTGGGAAATATTAATTTGCCCAGGCAACTGACCTACCATGTGTCTTACACCAGCTGCAGGGGAAGGACGGGTGGGAAAACCCGTGTCCTAACTCTTACTTTCTGTGTTCTTCCTCTTACCCACTATTACCCTTGTCTCTATTTTGATCCATTATCCTGCACTATCCTGCCATTGTGACAGCTACAGTGATCTAGAATACACAATCAACACAATTACTCAGTACAGTCCTCCTTCAGTATCCCAGGGTACTGGTTCCTGGACCCCCATAAATACCAAAAAAAAAAAAAAAAAAAAAAAAAAAGTGCTCAAACCCTTTATGAAAAGTGGTAGTCTTTACATATGACCTAAAAACATCCTCCCATATACTTTAAATCAGCCCTAGATGACTTATAATACCTAATAAATGTAATTATGATGTACATAGTTGTTATGTCACTTAGGGAATCATGAAAAGGAAAAAGTTCTGCACATGTTCAGTATAGATGCAATTAAAAAAATATTTTCAATTTGTGGTTGGTTGAATCTGTGGATGTGGATATGAAGAGTTAAGTACACATCTATTTTCCTATTTATTAAAAGGGAGATAGGAGAAGCAATTTGAATTAACTGCTGAGGTCAATAGTGATTTCCTTTGGAAGAAAATGGTTAGATCTCTGTGCTTAAATACTTTTTATAACCACCTTGCTACTATTATAATGCTTCTTTTTCAATTAGGTGCCCCTTTCCTGGAAAGAAAATTGAAAGAAAGTCAGGAAGGTGTTTCTGAGACAAATAAAAAAGTAATATGAAAGCTCTGGAATAGTAACAAGAGCTGAAAGCAAAGTTTCCAAATTTCATAATTTTGCTGGAGTTGGCTCTATTATGAGGGACCACTCTAAGGTTCTGGAACATTCATAAGTGATATGGTCCAAAACCTATTCATCGGGATAGTCCTTGGTATAAGGGAAAGATATAGAATGCTTAGTCTCTCTCTTTTGTTGCACAAAACATCACATCCTGTCACTGAATGGGGCGATTGGGCCTCTGCACACTGCCCTGTGAGCTGCTTCTGAAGTCATATAAAGTGGCTCTGATGACATGAGACTGTGCTCCAAAATTCATGTATTTCCCTACTGCCTTGGTGCTTCCACTGACTTACTGTGCACAAAACATGGATTATCTGTGCATTGCAACTTCCATTCAATTTCAATTTTCAGTTCTGTCCAGCTGCAAAACAGATGGATTACATTTCCTCTCTCCCTTGATGTCTTTGGGTCAGTTTGACAAAGAAAAAAAAATAAGATTATGTTGCAGCTTCCAAATATCAAGGAAGTGCAAAGACAGCCTGAAGGCAATAGAATCTGGCAGCCAAAGGAGCTGCTAGACCCAATGGCAGAAGATTCCTATATGGTGTCCCCAGCCTTTGCCAGTACAAATGCTGCTTTGGCTTCCTTTTTCTACATTCCTACAGCTCTAAAAACATCTCCTTCATAACTCTTCTTGGCATTCTTTTACTCTTTATCACAAGCTATTATTTCTGGATAGGCCTCAAGAAAGGGTAGCAATTTCACAATTTCATGAGTATGGAAAATTGATTTTTGTTTATTTTATTTAATTTTGTAGTTTTCACTTTAGAGGAGTGTGCTTCAAATACCTGAAATAAAACAGTTTTGTGATTCTAATGTAACTTACTTGATTACTATCCCACAGGAAAAAAAAATAACAGTTTTAAAAACTGCAGCTTATTTTCCATGGCCATCAATTTCATCTATAAATTATGTTTGAATTGAGGCAGTCATTATAAAAATATTTTCTAGAAATGTGATTCTTATTAGAACTTGCTTTGCTTTAGTGTCACAGTTTTACCTCCTGCTTATTTTATTGTGTGCATATCAACAGAATGCGTGAGGCTATGTTGGCACATGTAAACTTGACCTCCCCAGGGTGAGCAGCCTGGGTTAGTGGAAATGACTCAGAATGACCTGGAACTCTAGTCTATCTACCTTTCATTTTGCACTGCAGTTTCTGCTGTTTGCTAACCTGCAATATGAAAATATTACATTAAAAGCAAAGTAGACACTGCCACAAATACTACTGAGAACCCAAGTACAGGTTTGACACCTTGATAAAATACCTTCATATTCATAGGAAAATAATTATAATGTGTACTTTCCTTTCTGTGCCTGTCTGATCCAACCTGCTTTTCTTTCCTTTCCTGACTTGATCCAAATCCCTTCTCCTCAACTCTTTCTGTGCCATACTCTGACCCACAGGTGGTCTTTTTTGTAGCTTGGAACCAATTTCTTTTTTTAACCTTGTGAGAATGGAAAGAATAAAAATTGGAAAAAGCAAAAGGATGATAAGCTACCCAGGCAACACTTTGCTATTAAATATAATCTGTACTGGTAGAGTAACATTTGAACTTTATATTTTATGATTTTCCTACTTATTTTAGTAAACATCATTCGAAAAGAAAAGTAGACAATCTCAGATCCTAAATTAGAATATGGGCTTTATTTTCTTCCCCCTGGTTAATTTCATTCTAGTGGCATAGCAGAGGTTGATGGCTCTATTGAAAAAGGCTACAGGCTGTGAATATGTGACCTTAAGAAATTTAAGTTCTCTGAGCCCTAGCTCTCTATTAATGATGGTAGTGATATTTATTTCAGAGAAGTATGCAGTGCAGATTTATCTGCTGTGTCCAACCCCATCAAAGTTCAGAGAGAGACAAAGCAAAGGCAAGTCAACGTTTTATCTTGAAATTATGGGAACAGGACCCATATGTTAAAGGCAGATACAGGTACTTCTTATGTGTAGCCCAGTTTGGAGAGCAATGTTCCAAGGGAAATATTATTGATTCAGGAAATAACAACTCTTAGAATTAAATTTAAAAATAAGATAATGTAAAATTCTGTTTGCTATTAGGTCATTGCATTACTTATGATTCTACTGTGTAGTGTAGATATTTACAATCAGTGCTTCACATTTAGACTGATTTTGAGAACCCTATGAGGAAAACTATTTAGAGTTAGGCATACAAAATGTTACGGAATGAAAATATGCTTTTATGTTCTTCCAATTCCTTGCTTTGGAAAAAATGTAGTTTATGTCCCGTGTTCTTGAGAACATATAATCCTCTAAAGGCAAAGATACAAACACCATCCAATTATTCTCTTTCCTATGTAGGTGTTAGTTAGTAAGTCCTTCAGTGCATAGTAACCCAAAAGAGTGTAGATGTTTTCCAAAAGTTTTGAAGCTACTCTCTATAGTCAAATCCAAGTAATATATGATCTATGGGACTCTAACTCAGAGTAGATTTTATCACTGGTTCAAAATTTTATTTTTATATAGTTGAAGAATAGTGCATATTTAACAATTTACTTTCTTTCTTTTTTTTTTTTTTTTCGGTTCAACTTGTTCTTTATTTACCTAGTTAATAAATCTTCATTGAGATGCCTCTATACATTTCATGAGATGCCAGGGATAGATATAAGTAAGTGAATTCAGAAAACATTCCTGTTTCCATTTAAATATAATATTAATTATGTAAGTAAAAACCTGATAACTGTATGTGTTTAATGATTTAATGCATGATTTTTTTTATTATTGTCTACAAATGGGATACATGTTGTTTCTCTCATCTTGTACTTTCAAATTATGTGTATTATGATCCAAGTGAAAAACAAAGTAGGAACCTGCTAGCAAAGTCATAGAATTGGAGTCGCATTTATGGTTTCAAATTGCTCTTGTTTTTAAAACTTGGGGTTTTTGCATAGAATGCTTTTTGAAGAAATACAAACAAAAATGAAATGCCTTATTGATTTTCTTTCCAGGCACTGGAAAATACAGTCCACTGGCCAAATTTGGCCCACTGCCTTTTTTTTTTGCAAATAAAGGTTTACTGGGACACAGACATACTCATTTGTTTTCATTTTATATTTGGCTGTTTTTTGTTCTACAACAATAGAGTTGATCATTTGCAACAGAGACTGTACAGCCCTGAAAGCCTAAAATTCGCATTATTGGATCCTTTGCAAAAAAAGTTTTCTGACCCTTGTACCTAGATTAATTGTGTGTAACTTTATCCCACATCAAGTTGATGGTTAGACTCTATGTTTGAGATGTTTAGTTTTTTTTTAACTCATACCACTTCATTCAAAATGAATTTGATGCATATAATAACAAAATGACTAAAGTAGAAATATAAAACTAGGATCCAAACTGCACTTTCCTCTTAGCTACCATAATTTAGGCATAGCTTTGACTGTGAGCCTCCAAATACATAGATCAACAACAGAAGAGATGTTTTACATGAAGAAGGGAATATTCTATTCCTCCTTCCAACTTCTCACATACCCTAGTAGTATATTTTTTCCCAAGAAGGATAATAAGTAGATAATATTAAGAAATTACAATGGATTAAGGGCCAGGACTACATTGGATTTCAAATGAAGTGGATATTGTATCTTGGTTCCTAAAGCAATCTCAGTGGGAGCTGGGAATATACCATTACAGCATGATTCCCTGAAGGCATTTCCATGAAAGACTGATGTTAATACTATGATAAATGCTATTTATTATGTTTATATTGATATTTAACTTGATATATTATGTCCTGGAGAAGGATATTTTAAGTAATGCTGCTTCACAACCTTTTCCCTCCCAATTAGGACCCTGTAATTTATCCAAATGTGCTCTTTTAACACTATTAAAAGATAATAGAGTTAATAGAGTGAGAGATACAGATCCCTACTTAATGCGAAAATACATTAAAAAATAAAAAGCTATTTCCCTCCTGCTTAATGTATTTCTGTCCTCCTGTATTTTTATTTATATATACTTTTTTAAAAAAATGAGGGTGGCTAAATATAGTATAGCCAAGTGTAAAATGCTATGCTGTCACTAAAAGGAATAGGGTAAATCTCTCACGTCCTGGTATAAAGGTATGTCCATGGCACATGGTACAGTGCGAAGAAGAAACTGCAGAACATAGTGAATTCCAGGGTCCAGTTTTAGGAATATGCCCTTGCATGTTTGTATAGGCTAAGGCTTTTTGATTGCAAGCAATGAAAACAGTTTGGGGTTAGCTTAAGCATAAAATAAAATAGATAAAAATTATTTTTTGATGAGTACTAAGATAGCAAATGAGCTGGTGACAAGTATTGGGCCATCGAGATTTGGGAAAGGAGCCCAGCTACTGGGAAGGTTGAGGAAGAGGGATCACAAGTCCAAGGCTAGCTTGGGTAAGTTGGTCAGACCCTGTTTCAAAATAAAAACTAGAAAGGGTCTGGGATGTGCTTAGTAGTAAAGCACCCTGGACTCAGTCTTTAGGAACACACACACATACACATTAAAGATGTCCAACATATCTGTGGATAGCTTAAAATTTAGTTTAATTTTGAAGGTTTATTTAAAGTGGCTACTTGCCAAAAGCTATTTCTCGTTTGTATGAAAAGAAACATCTCCTGCAGGTCAATCTGAACCTTTCAAATAAAAAACATATTTCAGTTTTTTATTTAGTTTATTTATATTAAAAAAAAACTATAAGGAAATTGAGATTTAAATTTTCTTTATGTATTTGCTTGGGGGAAGTGGTGGACTGTAGTAATTAAAAATTATAAGCTTTGGAGTAAGAGAACCTGAGTTGGAGTCCTTAGTGTTGGTTTTTAGTGCTTTAATAGCTATGTAACCTTGGGCATGTTTCTTCACTTTTCAAAACTCAATTTTCTCATGTGCAAATTGATTGCTTTGAGAATAGCACATAGTAAACACCCCCAAAGTGGGAAATAATATTATTATTGCTGTCATGAACTTACAGAAAGGAGAATGTCACCGTCCTCTGTAGGGAGGTCCTTTTAAAATGTGAGGTAGCATAAGGATTATGCTGTGGGTTAAAGGAACTCCAAAGGTGCTTTTCAAGTTAGACTCCCTCAAGTTGCAAATTCTCTTTAAAAGATATGGGTCGCAAATTCTCCTGAAATTCTGACACACACCCTCCTGGGTCTTTGTCTTAGAAAATTGCAGATCAAAAACAATCTATAAGCACCCTAAAGTCATCGTTCATGCTTTTCTGCTCATACATAAAAACATGCCTTCTAAATAGGGGCATGCAATAAATATTTACTGAATGCAGGAATAAATGAAAATAAAGTAGTGCACTAATATTTAGACCCTTTAAACTGTGAATATCTCAGGAAATCTACACTGAAACTGAGTAAATAAACCTTCTATTTTTATGTAAACTTAGAGGAGCACTGATATTCTTTTCATGCACAAATCTGCTCTTATAACAAAAATAATGCCAACATAAGTAGAGTAGTACACACACATCAACTTTATGTAGCAACTGATTCTGGACTGCAGGGATTTTTATGTGCTGTGTCCATTTTTCAGAATTTTACTCTTTCCTTGCTTTCAAGGCTTCCTACTGATATTTGCTGGTGTTACTTAGCCTGTTGCTTTTGGAGGAAGGGACATGAGTTTAGTTGCACGTGTATGCAGTTGCAGGTGTTGTGAACTTTGCGTAGGAAAGTATACAACAAAAACTCAAGCAGAGGCCAGGGCAGAGGTGGCGATTGATTCACTGAAGGCTTTAGTAGTCCATAAAACAATATAACATGTAGTGTTACCTAAAGATGCTCCCCAGTAAAGAACACATAAAAGAAGCTTTTGCTATTTGTGAACACAGAAAGCAATAACGGGAAAGAGTCAAAAACTTCATCCTGTCATTTAGGTTCCTCTTTGTCCTGTACATTTTTCTCTCTGGTTCATTTCTTAGCATAATGTAAAACACCACTTTATGGTCTTCTAATACCTTGCTTTGGAAAATACATATCTTGTGACCCAGCATTGTTATAACTTGTACTTTTCTAAAGAAAAAGATAGTGGCACCATCAAATCACTTGCTTTCCTACCATCCAGATACTGTTTAGGATTTTAACTCATAGAATGGTACAGCAACCTAAAACAGAGTAGATATTTTCCAAAAGTTTTCAACCTGCTCCCAGGATAGAATATACGTAAAATATAGTTCAAAAGACTCTGACAGAAAGCATATTTTATCACTGAGTCAGAATTATTTATGGATCCTTGCGGAAGGCATATTTCTATGGTTGCACCAGAAACCAGGACTGCAGTAGGAATGAGAAAATGGGTTATTCCAGTGGAAAAGAATGTTTCTGGGAGGCTCTGTGAGAAGTTGAACCCATATTTTTGTATTCTCATTATTTAATGAGATGCTTTGATGCAAGATTTGTTGTAGCAACTCTAGAAGGCATAACTAGAATCAATTTAAGGATGAACATCATTAAATCAATCAGTTTCATCAACCAGAGTTGTCCCACAGTGCACATCTTCACAGCTTGGAAGATCAATCAGTGGGGACAGAAGCAAGTCCATGATGCACATGAGGAGGTTGTCACATTATGTAGGAGAACAAGTGAAATGAGCACTGAAGTCTTCTTCTACATCACATAGGAGAACAAGAGAAATGACCACCAAATTATTCCTCCACTCCGAAGTTTTACGACGTGGTCTAATACTTGTGCACAGAGAATGAAAGAAGGCAAGACAAAAATTTAAATCTCTGTTGGTCTTCGGATTCCTTTTCTTTAGTTGTTGCTTTTGTTTAGTCTGGCATTTTTGTGGGTAGAAGAGGAAAATGTGGAGAAAGGAAGGAGTGGAGAACTATCAGTCTGGACCATATTTGGAGATGGTCGCCTCTGGCTATTTGTGCACATTTGTTGCAGATGCTTCTACTGATAATTTAAAACTTGAGAGTCTAATGAACTTCTCATTCCTCTTACTCCTCTAGCTGACCAGCACCCTGCTGCTTTCCTGACTTTAATTTGCTATATAACTATTTAACAGGAAGACATAAGAGTAAAGGTCACATTTAAAAGGCGCTGTGTGTTTTGCCTTGTCAGTGTTTTGCCTAGAACACATCTGACACACTGTTTTTATTACACAAGTAATGGGCTTTGGGTAGTATCTGAAGTGCTTCTGTACTTTAGTTAATCAAACGGGGAAAAAAAAAGAAATTGAATCAAAGAAACTTATAAAGACATACTATTCTATTTTATTGCATTAGGACACTCTGCAATAATTGTGTATGCAGGTTTATTGTTATTCTCTCTGGTGTTATGGAATTACTGATCTATTTACAACCAAACAGAATTTGTTCTTTAACTGGCACACTGGAGCTCAAGGAATGTTTATTTAACCTTAACTCTAGTCGAGATGTTGATACTATAAGGACTTGAGTTAAATTTACTTTAATTTAGAAAAAAAACTTTTGTATTTATAGAAGTTGAGCTTCGAGTGACCTCCCATTTGGTGTTTCCTTTACCCTCCAATGGGCAGAGAGAACAAAAACCCAGTGTCTTGTTTTTCAATCCCCCCCCCAAAACTAAACTACTTCCTCAAGTGGGTTAGTTCTTGAAATTGAAAATGGCAACCAGATGTTTACTGAAATCCGTAGCATTTCTCCTTCAAGCTGAGCTTCTTGGTAATTGTTTGATCTTTTTAAGTTTCATAGAAACCAGATTGGGTATTTGAATTTTCCAAAAATGGGAAATGTTTAATATTACTTTGGAGATACTTTTTCAGACCTATTTTCATTAAATGTACTTTCTTCTAATTGTATTTTTTTTAAAAGATGCAGCATTGAAATTTTAATAATTTATTTTAAGTCTTTTTAAAATTTTCTTATATCTTTAGAATGAAAAAGATTCTTTAAAAAAATTAGATCTTTCTGTTTGGTTTTGCCACAGACTAAACTGGGCTTTGAATGGCAGATGTAATTTGCAAAAACAAATAATATCCGTATTATATTTACATTGAGGAAAGACTTCAGAAAAGAAAAACAAACTCCTTCATATGGGGCCTTTCAAGTGACAGTGTGGATATGCTGAAAGGGAGTTTGGGGACACAGTGTGTTCACTCTGCTGGTAGGGTATCAGATTTAGCTGCTTGAAATCTTTTTGATATTTTCTTCAATTTGGGAGGAATTAAAGAGTATCTAACCATGTTTCTGAGGCTACTTTTTAATATTCCTACCTCTTTTACTTTCTAGCCTCAATATTATGCAGTTGTTGAAACTTTTCAAATCTCTCTGTTTATAGACTTGACTTTCCCCAAATCAACCAGTATCTCCCCTGGGATATTCTCTCAGAACCTTCATCTTCTTCTTTAGCTAAATTTGCTTTCTTTTAACAGCCTCTAGCTCCCCGTAATCTGACACTTACCCCACCACTCCTGAAATCGTCCTTCCCAAATATATCAAACAAACTTTTTTTTTTTTTTTTTGGGTGCTGGGGATCGAACCCAGGGCCTTGATCTTGCAAGGCAAGCACTCTACCGACTGAGCTATCTCCCCAGCCCCCCAAACTCCTTTTTATTACAAAATTCAGTTACTATTTTTGTAGTTGCATTATTTTTGGTACAAAAGTAGATTTGAGTGTGACTAGAATATCAATTTTTCTCAGAAGTTACATACATTTTTAAAAAAAATTATAAATTAATCATTTATGTGAATTCACTGAGATCATTTCGGAACTTCAAGGATCTTATCCTTAATAGCCTTTCCTAAATTTGGTGAAATGCACACACCGTGATGGAATAACATCTACTGCACTGAGGAAGGCCAATGGGGCTGGGACTGCTTTTATGAACCCTTTCCTCTCTTCCTAATGTTCCCTTAGCTTGCTTCTTTCATCTTTCTGGTTCTTCCTTCTTTTTATTATTTCTCCAAATATGAGTTTTCTCCAGGGCATTTATCCTCAAACTCTCCCCCTGTTCCCATCTTAAAACTCCACCAATAACTTTTTGTATTCTCCAAATTCTATAACCTCATCAGAGGATAAAATTCCTAAATAACATGGAATCCCAGTCTGTCTCCTACTGGCAGAATTTGAGAGTCAATTTTTCCAGATAGCTGGTAGATGCTTTGATTGGTGTGTCCCGTTACCTCAACATGTGTGAAACAGAACTGATCAACCTGCCCCAGCCATATCTGTTGCTCTTGCCTGACATGTTCTTGCCACTAGTTCTGTATTCCCTCAATCTCTAAATCTTACTGTCAGATCCTCTCTAGCCTTTTCAGTTGCAATACGTATCTGTCACCAAACCCTGTAAGCTGTGCCTGTGCTCGGCCTGGGCACCACCTTCCTAGCAGTTGTTTTGGGCTCTCTTGTGCTACCACAGAAGCTAACAAATACTCCCCTATTATTTCCAACCAGAGTACATATTTCTTTGCCTGACAGTCGATACCTTTTGTACCATTGCATCAGACAAGCTCACAGCCCTATTCTAGCCTCTACTCTTAGACCTGTCCACACACTTGAATTACTTAAAGAACTCTACAAAATTTTAAAGCCAATGCCCAAGCCCCACTCCAGGAAATTAAATCAGAATATGGAGAGAAGTGGATGGGTCTGATAATCATTATGTTATTTTTTCATAGTTCTTTTTCCCACATTTTCATTGGTGCATTATAGTTGTACAAAATTGTAAGATTTTTTGCATATTTGTATATGCACACAATGTAACAGTATAATTTGGTCAATGTCATTCCCTTATACCACTTTCTCTCCTCTCCTCCCTCTTCCTGGTCCCTTTCCTCAACTCCACTGATCTCCCTTCAATTTTCATGAGATCCCCCCCACCTTCTCACCTTTCTTTTCCTTTTTCCTTTCTAGTTTCCACATATGAGTCAAACTTTCTGAGTTTGACTTATTTTGCTTAACATAATGGATTCAAGTTCCATCCAATTTCCTGCAAATGACATAATTTCTTTATTTTTTGTGGTTGAATAAAACTCAGTTGTATATATACATACACCATATTTTCTTTATTTACTCATCACTTAATGGACACCTAGGTTGGTTCCATAGTTTGACTATTGTGAATTATGCTACTATAAACATAGTTATGCATTTATTACTATAGTATAAGCATCATTATATTTATAAAAAAATTCCCAGGTGATATTAATGTGTGGTTAGGATAGAGAGCTATAGCAATTAGCAGTTTGCCTGATTACATTTCAAAGCTTTCTAATTTGCATTGCTATTCAGTTTTTTTTTCCTAGGCTCTGTCCTGTAAAAGTCAGGTTTTCACATGCAGGAGAATGGTCTTCACTACTCCACCCAATTGACCTAAGAACTTCCTACTAAGTTCTACCTCCTAGATGTTTCATACTAACTCTCTCCACCATAGTGGGGACTAAGCTTCCAACACATGTACCTTTGAGGACACCCAAACCATGTCACCCATTGGAACTCCTTCCTCTCATTTCTTAAAGTCCAAAGGAATATGTGAATTCCCCTACAAGTTCTCCTCAAATCAAAAATAATAAATAATACAACCTTATCACACATCATTCATGACACTGTTGCCTAGAATATGCTTTGTTGTATTTTTAATAATTTTTCTGTTCTCTGCTTATCTTTCCTTCTATATTATAAGGGTAAAACAGTGACTGTTTTATTATTCATCTCCATATATGCTATTCTGCATAAGAATGCACCTTGCATATATCCAGTATATATACAATTAAATGCATAAAAATTGAAATAAATAAACCTACAATACACTAATAAAATAACTGAATATTTCCTTCATATATTTAAGTATCATGTTCTTTGAAGTTTTGGGAAAAAGCATTGATAGTGATAGGAAATAGGTATAAAGTAGAATAAATTGAAATGTGCTCAGGACATGTCTGAGCACAGTCAACTGAAGAATAGAACTCACATATCTCTGACCCGAGAGTAGCCTTGCTTCAGATTTGGTCAAATGTCTCTGTTGTCAAAGAAAGAAGAATTCTACCAACAAGTTAATAATAACCTTTCTCTAGTAATAATAACTTCTTTCAGCTCTTTCTCTTAGAAAAAATGTGAAAGGCATATGTGAATCTCATCATGTATGCAACAAAATGTTCCATTTAGAGCAGAGCACTCTTGGAATTTAAAAAATCTTGTTTAGCATTCCACCTCCTTATCAGAGTAACCAAATAAGTGATTAAGGGGTATGGAGAACAGAAAATTCTCTGGTTGGGAGGGCCTGCATCTCTAATGGTTAGCTCTAGATGTTGTAGTTATCCAAAGGTATGGGGAATCCTTGTCTGAATGTTTGCTAAAGAACATAGTTTTGGCAAAGCTCTCTCATTGCTGGGACCATGATTCTCAGACTTGGCATACATTGGAACTTTCTGGAAAGCTTGTTAAGTCACAGAATTCTGGGCTCTACTCACAGTAGATCTGATTTAGAAAGAATGGGGAGGCAGGTTAAGAATTTGGATTTCTATCAAGTTTTCATGTGATGCTAATGTTCTAATCCTAGAATTGTATGTCGAGAATCGCTGTACTAGGTACTTTGTTGTTCTTGGTTTTCAGGGTTTCTTTCAGAGGCGCAATGAAGTTCTGACTATTTAGTGGCCAAATAATCCCCCATTTGCCTTTCCAGGACCTTGAATCATTCTTCCACATCCATAAAAGACCCTATTACTAATTTACATAGATGCTAACCCCTTCAATTTTGAGTTAACTTGCAAAAGCTTGGCATGTGTTAGCTTAGTTCTTTATAGTCAAGATCAAGGATCTCATTTGAAATTGAAAGCATAAGCAACAAACTATCTTTGGGTACATTGAGCTTGCTGGAGGGTTGTAAGATTAAGGCAAATATTTGGACATCTGATTTATCCCAAGTGACAATTATAAGCCTCTGGAAGAAAAGCAAGATGGGCCAGGCAACCCAGGGAAACCATGACAAATCATGATTAAGTTACTTAATTTCTCTGAATTCCTTTAATTTATAAAAGATGGAAATTTTAAATAAGATAATCTGATGTCTACTCCCATTTAGGAAGTACAAAAAGTATAAAAATGAAGAAGGGGAATTCCCTATAGCCCCTATATTATTTACCATCACCTGAAACAAAGATACTTAATTTTGAACATCTTTTTTTGTAATATTTTTATATACTTTATACAGTTTTTAGTTTAATATTATACAAACATGCACAAAACCTCACAAACATTATTTCAATGATTACATAAGATTATATTACTATTTTAATGTTTACATAATCTTTCCAACGTCATTAGATATTTATTATATTTCCAATTTTTTGCTGCTATAAATAATGCACTGGTAACATTCTTTGTATATAAATCTGTGTCCAGATTCTTAATTATTTCTTTTGCATTAATTTCTAAAATTAAAATTCCTGGAAAAGCATGAGAATCATTTTCAATTTCACTTTCATTGACAGCATCCATCTTCATTGATGCTGTCAGCATTCTCCCTGAAAAAGTCAAATAGTATTTTCCATCAGCTGCACAAGAAATTTCCCTTCTCACCAAACCTCAGCAACATCAAAATTCTCATTTTAATCAGCAAGGCTATTTTAGGAATAAGAACTTTACCTGTTGCTATATGGAAGTGTAACATAAAAATTCAAAATCAGGGCTGGGGATATAGCTCAGTTGGTAGAGTGCCTGCCTTGCATGCACAAGGCCCTGAGTTTAATCCTCAGCACCACAAAAACAAGAAAAATTCAAAATCAAAGTTGTAGCATGTAACAGATGAAGGTTCTTCTGGGAAACTGATGCTTGGATCATAGTTGGAATACTGAGAATGCCGGAATGGCCAGCATACATTCCACAGTAATCTGAAGGCTCATCTAGATAGCCAGACTATCAGGAATAATGAGTGTTTGTTATTCCATTCATTTGCTCAAAGTTTCTTATTTATTAATTGTCCACCTTCTGGAGAAATAACTTATTAGGGTTTATCAACAAGATCTTATTTTGTCTGGTGCCTGAAATCTCAAATTCATAACTGTACACATCATGACAATAACATGACGAGACCAAGTTCTGTTCTTGTCTTATGGAAAGACATCTTATATATACTTTGTCACATGAGTATTTTTAAGGCACTCTGTCTTACATCAGATACATTTTGCATTTGAAAATGGTCAAGGTCCAGGTTAATTACTTATACATTTTCATTATTGAATAACATCCTGTCAGAATTTTGAAATGTTTTGAAAGATAACATGGTGTGTGAAAAGACAATGTCTGTTTTTCTGCAAAGCACAATGTTTATATTTGCCTGGATAACTATTGCAACTGCATTTTTTAGAAAATGACTTTTCTGTTTACAAAGATGTTACATGTTTATGGTAGAATATTCAATCAAATATTGCAAATACAAAGAAAGATGTAAGTAAAAATTACTTCGAATTCCACTAGAGATAACTTGGTTAATAATGTTGTGCACGTTTCCAGGTATCTCTCTGAGCTTCTCTCTCTCTCTCTTTCACACACACGCGCACACACACACACACACACACACACACACACACACAGATATACACACCCATTTGCATCCTGTTTCTTTGCCTCTTTACAAACACTATATAAAAGTCTTACCATATATAGTTCTTAAAAATTTTAAATGCTTTCAAATCAATAGTTTCAAGCTAGTCTGGATTAAGTCAATTAAATATATCATGCCACATACTTGATATGTGTTAACTCCTTTATCTCACACAACTAGGACATTAGATAAGCATTTCTAATTCACAGATGAGAAAGAAAGTAGAGAGAGTCACATCTCCAAAGCAGTGCAACTCATAAAAGGTGGAGTTGAAGTTGAATCCCAGGACTATCTCTAAACTTGAACTTTAAATCATAATATCATACTAGTTCCCTGAAAATACATAGAAAATATATATTTCATTCTTTTTAGTATTTTATTGTATGTATACACCATAATTTTAAACTAATTTCTTAATAGATATTAAGAATTTTTCTGCTTGTTGCTATAAAATAAAACTTTGCTGCAATATTAATGTGCCTTACATTTTAGAGATTTGAGTGGTAATACAGAATTATTGGGTCAATGGATGAAAATATTTAAAATATGGTCTTCCCTGACAAATTTCTCTACAAAAAGTTCATTTCCCATTTTATTTCTATCCACAGTTGTCGTTCTCCTTGAGTCTATAATATTAGATGTTACCACATTTTAAAAAATCAGACATGATTAAAAATGACATAATTTATATTTCTAATGCACAATGTGTACTTTTGTATTAATTGAAATATTTGATTTATGGTAAATGACATTTTAAAAAATTAATTTTTATTTGTGAGTTTTTATACTAAGAATATGAATAAGCAGTTCTTCAAAAAATACACATGGCAAAACAAAAAATAAAAGATACTGAAATTCACAAAAAGTTACAAAAAGACAACTTAAACTATAGCATATCACTTTATATTTATGGCACAGGCAAATCCAAAACTGATGATATCACTTATTGCTGGTGGGGAGTCTGAGAAAAGGAGTTCTCATACATTGCTTATGGAAATGTGAAATACAGCCTTTTTTTGAGAAAGCAATCTGGAATATCTATAAAACCTAAAATTATACTTGTGATGCCAACAATATTATTCTTGGGAACCAATCTGATAGAAGTTAAAATATTAAAACATTGTAAAACCTACATCTAAATCTTAAAATTATCAATGCTGATGAAATAGAAAAATGATTTTAAATAATGGCAAACAACATGAGAGAAATAGACTACTGTATGCATTTTTAGTAGTAAATAATTACAGAGAAACACAGCATGTTCTGTTCCAAGTGTCTCTGGGAAGGTGGAAAATTAATGCTATGAAACTAGATGGAACTGTGATTTAACAGAATCCTGTTCAAATATGTGGGATAAAATATGCTTCTTAGATGCATAGGAACAATCTACTTTAATAGTACTTGGCATAGTTTTACATTGGCCTAAATATTTTTTGTTTCGTAGATGACAGAATTATTAGCCTCAGGAGACTCTTCTGTTATACTCTTGGCTTCTGGGAGCAGTGCCAATTTTAGAAAAATTGTGAAGTGGATGAAACTTGTCTTCAGCAATAGCCCTGTTTACCCCTTACCCTGCTCCTCCTTATTTGAAGCACCCACTTGAGGGTCCCAAGAGGCTGGCCAGTTTGTGCCTACCACGTGGGACTTGGTGCTACTCACTCCTCTGGAAAGGAACTTATTTCCATCGTATTTCAGAATATTACCTATTCCAGCAAATGCACTGGATATTACCGATAGGAGAAAACTTCTGCCCGAGTTCTAGGTGATGTGCATGCATTTTAACTGAGGCAATTACTGATGAGGTGTTTCCCTTGCATTGAAACTACCACTCTGTGACTGTTTTAATACATCATCCTCCAGTGGGAAAGAGGCCTACTGAGGAAACCAGAGGGGCTGAGGCAGATAACGATAGTTATCTGTATTTTTCAGATGATGTGTCTTTCTCTCTATTCAGAAGCCTTAAATAATAGGCTGGTAGGATGGATACATAGAATATGTCATATTTTGTTTCTTAAAATTTCATCACCCAGATCTGAAATGTTTATGTGTCTGTGTCTGCCTGCCAACCCTCTATGTATTCATGAAACACATGCTTTTATAAAACTTATCAAATGCTAGGATGTTATTCTAAATGATTTACAAATAAACTCATTTAATCCCTAAAACATTGCCCCAGTATTTTTATTACTGGGAAGTTTGAATCTTATGCCTCACATCTGTTTTTTTGGAATGATCTTGAACAATCTCATCAGATTATTTATTGCTTGATTTGAAAAAGGAAGATAAAACTTGCCTCATAAATATCTCACAGGAATGGTATGATTTGTTAACTAAATCTCCAAAGATTAATGAAAATAATGCACACAAATAGGAGATGTTAGTAATCCTAAAATACTTGTGACATTAAGTAATAAGCCATTGAGAGAAGGTTATTTCTTTTTCTCATGTAAGTGAATTATATTTTCTCAAGCCTAATTCTCATCTGTGCTGAATTAGTATGGAATTATTCTTGGAATAAATTAGAAATCAATGACTCTCTCTTCCCTTTCAGATTGCTCACAGTCCCCAGTGAATTATTATACAATGTTAAACCAGATATGACTAGGTTTTATTGATTGCATTCTAAAGAAGTCATGCAAAATAACTTTTAATAGAATAAGAAGGAGGAAGAATATTTGGTTAAATGAAGTGTCACATGCTAATTATATAGGAAAACCTCCTTTGCTTTTTCATGGAATTTGATATAAGGAGTGTCTGTTAGAAAAATCATGTCAAGTACTCAAGCATTAAAAGAACCCAGTTTAAAGCACCAACCTTATAACAAGGATTAAGATGTGGACACTATCATAGCCACGCATCAGGATATTTTATAACCAACACTAGACACTTAAGTTTTATTTGTACGTGGTCAATAAATAAGAGCTCCATGTAAGACCATAATTGGCTTGGGTAGGTGGGTAGAGCATTGCAATGATGAGTGAGAACTTTCAAAAAACAATTGGGCAGAGGTGTACGTAAGTATTTCTCAAAATTTATATGTGCATTCAAACTCTGGGGATCTTGCTTATTGATAAATTCTGTTTTGGTGAGGTCTAAGTTGGGACCTGGACTTTTGCATTTCTGATAGACTTTCAGGTGATGACAATGTGGGTTCATGGCCTATGCTTGCCAGGATTTCCAGGTTTAAGTGTAATATCAGTTACAATATGAGCAGACTGAGGGGCAGAATAAAATATTCCAAAAGACTTCCAAAGAAGTGTCCAATTCTGAATGTCAACACCTAGGAAGGGAATAAGAACAATTTCTCTTTTTCTTTTCTTTCTTTCTTTTTTTTTTTTTTTTTTTTTTTTTTTGGTGCTGGGGATTGAACCCAGGGGCACTTTACCACTGAACTAGCCCTTTTTATTATTTATTTTGAAACTGGATTTCACTGAATTGCTGAGGCTGGGATGCTGGGATTATAGGCATATACCATTTCCTCTGGCTAAAAATGATTTTTTAAGCAAATATTGGAAGCAATAGTATTTGGCAGTATAAACTGCGTGAGAGAGGCACCCAGTTTGAAAATGCATAGAGTTCCAGGGACCAATAAGGAGTAGGTGTGACTAAAGAGGAAGGAGTATGTGTGGAAGGGATGCAGGGATGCTTCTGGAGAAACAAAACTGGAGGAACCTGGTCTAGGCAGATATGACCGTCCATGGTTGTTTTGCTAAGGAATTTGATCTGAATTGTTCTAGCAATGATAAGATCTGTATTTTAGGAGGATATTTCTGGTAGTAGGGAGGAGGAAGAGAGATTAGAGAAGGAAAAGTAATTAGAAGCAGGGAGACTAGTTAGGAGACTTTGAAAGGGCTTGTGAGACCTTAGATTTAGAGATTAGGACAGAATTTGGAAAGGCCAGGAAATATTTGAGAATTTTTATTTAGAATGATGGGGTTTGAAATTGTTATGGTTTGGATGTGAGGTGTCTCCCCAAAACAGAGGTGTGAGACAATGCAAGAAGGTTCAGAGGAGAAATGATCGGGTTTTAAGAGTCTTAACCCAATCAGTGAATTAATCCTGATAGGGATTAACTGAGTGGTATCTGTAGTGGTAGGGTATGGCTGGAGGAGATGGAAATTGGAGCATGACTTTGGGGTATATATTTGTATCTGGTAAATGGAGTTTCTCTCTGTTTCCTGATCAGCATGTGAGCTGCTTCCCTCTAACACACTCTTCCACTATGATGTTCAGCCTCACTTGGAGCCCCAAGGAATGGTGCTGGACTTCTAAAGTCTAATACCTCTGAAACCATGAGCCCTCAAAAAACTTTTCCTCCTCTACGATTGTTCTGGTTGGATCCTTTAGTCGCAGCAGCGGGGGAAAAAAAAAAAAAAAAAAACTGACTAAAACAGAAATCAATGGGTTGTGGGCATGAGAGGAGAGTTGGATCTTATGCTATCTAGTGTGAGGGAGGGTAAAGGGCTACTATCCTTTGACCATAAGAACAATGGAAGGAGAGACAGATATTTTGGCAGGAGATAGTGAATTCAGGTTTGTACTTGTTCAGTAGGGCATATGTTCTAGAATGTAACTGAAAATGCCTTCTGAAACATGAAGAATATTAAGAAAAGTGAATTTGAAAGTCAATGGCAGAGAACCAACTGCTAAAGCAATGTATGCAAATAAAATTACCAGAGGAGCTAAATTTAGAGGGAAATAGTAATATGTTTAAAGAAAGAATAGGAATTTGAGGAGCAAGAGTTATTAAGGAAAGGCCTTTAACTTCAAATTTCATCTATTTTTCAGTCTCCTGGGTTTTTTTTTATTGGTTCTTTCTGGTTATACATAATATTATGGTTCATTTTGATGTAATTATAAAAGCATGAGATATAATTTGCTCTAGTTTAGTCCCCAGTACTTCTCCTTTCCCTTCCCACTATTCTTTTCCCTCTACTCTTTTTGCTATTTATTTATAGTTTTATTCTTAAATTAGTATATTGCATATATACATAATGATGAGATTCACTGTGGTATATTCACATGATGTACATAGGAAGGTTAAGTCAAATTCTTTCCTTATCCCATTCCTCTTCCCTTTCCCTCAATTTCCTTCCTCTACTCCACTGATCTATCTTCTATTTTGGTGGAATCCTCCCTCCCCCACTTTCCTTCCTCTCTCTCTCTCTCTCTCTCTCTCTCTCTCTTTCTCTCTCTTTCTCTCTTTCCTCTTTTTTCCCCCTTATTTTGAACTGATTCCACATATCAGAGAAAACATTTGACCTTCAATTTTCTGAGTCTGGCTTATTTCACTTAGCTTGATAGTCTCTAGTTTCATTCATTTATTGAAAATGCCATAATTTCTTTTTTCTTTATAGTTGAATAATATTCCATTGTGTATGCACACCACATCTTTTTTATCCATTCTTCTGTTGAAGGGTACCTAGGTTGGTTCCAGAGCTTGGCTATCTTGAATTGAATTTTTAATTTGTGGAAAGAATGCATCTTGCATGAAAATAATTATTTTCTCTTTCAGCATTGTATCCCTGATTGGTTTTGTAAAACAACAGTCTAAGTATCAAATTATTTGGTGAGATCTGCAATTAGAACATGAAAGTTTACATCTAACTACAGTTACATAATAGTCATTATCTTATTTCTCCTGGAGAATTTGTTTATTCAGACTTTTTAAAAACTGAAGTTCATCCTTTATTCAGATACTCTTAGTTTTTGTCTAATGTTCTTTTCCTGTTTCAAGAACCCATCCAGGATACCATATTGCATTTAGTGTCATATCTCCTTAGGTTCCTCTTGGCTATGAAATTTTCTCAGACTTTCCTTATTTTCAATGACCTTGACAGTTTTGAGAAGTACTGCTCAGTCCTTTGGATGCCCTTTAAGTGGAACTTGCCTGATGTTTTTCTCAATATTAGGTGGATTATTGTTTGGACGTATGACCACAGAGAAAATTCATCCTTCTTATCACATTGCAGTAAGGGTATTGACGTGGTTTGGATATAAGGTGTCCCCCAATAAACTCATGTGACGGACAATGCAAGAATATTCAGGGGCAAAATGATTGGATTATAATAGTTTTAACCTACTCAGTGGACTAATTAATTTCCTGGCTTGATAATTTGAATGAATTACTGGGTGGTCACCATAGACAGGTGGGAGAATGGCAAAAGGAATTAGGTCACTGGGGCTGTGTCCTTGGGGATTATATCTTCTCTGCTTGTGGCTGCCATGAGTTGAGAAACTTTCCTTCCACAATGCTCTTCTGCCATAATGTTCCACCTCACCATAGGCCCAGAGTAATGGAGTCAGCGGACCATAAATCGAGACCTCGGAAACTGTGAGACTAAAATAAACTTTTCCTCCTCTGAGTTGTTCTTGTTAGATATTTTGGTTACAGAACTGAAAAACTGACTGACACAGCTATGACTATCAAGCTGATGTGACACTCTTGGTGTTAACCTGATCTCCCGACTGAGGTTACGTTTGTCAGGTTTTTCAACCATGAAGTTATTCTTCTATTTCCACCATCCATGCTGAACTATTGGGAGAGGTGTCACTATATACACAGTTCTTATTTAAGGAGCGGGAAGTTAGGCTCCATCTCCTGGAAGGTAGAGCAGCTACATAACTTATTTGGAATTCTTCTGCATGGGAGATTTGATTTTTCATTCCAACTTTTTAATTTACTCAGTCATTAGTTTGCATCAGCATGGGCTCATGAATATTTATTTTATATTTTGAATTACAATCCAACATCTTACCTGTTTTATTGCTTAGATTGTTCCAGGTTGACCACTGGCTCCTGTGTGTCTTTGATATTCTCCCATCATTGATTTTGTTTTTGTTTTGTTTTGTTTTGTTGTTCCCTGTTTGTTTTTGAGCACTTTGTTTTTTAACCTCCTGATACAAGCATGCCTTGTATGCTTCCTTCCCTGGCCCTTGAATCAGCTGCTTTCTCTAGAACTAATTCCCTTTATTAAAGAATGGTACTAGAAACCAATATCTGGGCACTAGAAGTATTCTGATTTTTTTTTTAAAGTTGTAATGTTAATTTCTTTGAAGGTGGTTTAAGTTGGCAAGCATTTCAGACATTTAGAAATTTGGTAAAATGCAGTAATCTCTCACAATAGTCTTGAAAGTCATAGACTTTTATACACTCATATATACCATCAGTAATACTTCAAAAGGAGATTAAACAAAGGGCACAGAAACCTTTAAAAAGGGCTGGGGTTGTAGCTCTGTGGCAGAGTGCTTGCCTACACATGTGAGGTACTGGTTTGGATCTTTAGCACCACATAAAAATAAACAAATAAAATCATTCTATCCACCTACAACTACAAAAAACAAAAACAAACAAACAAACAAACAAAAAACTTTAAGAGGTCACTTAAAAAAAACCTATGGAGGAACTTCAGCAAATCTAAAGCAAACATTTCTTAAAGAGTTTATTTTGGGGAAGTCCAAGATGGTGGATTAGCATGAGGCAACACTTCTCTTAACTTGGCTACCCAGGACTCAAGGAGCAGGAATACCACATTTCTCCCAGACTTAAAGTGAAAAATCCTGAAACTGGAGGGGTAGTTTGCCCTAACCAATCCAGAGACTATTTGACTTATTAAATGGATATAAAAAACTAAAACCTCTCCACCAGAGTTTATCAATTGAGTTTGCTGCTAGGTCTCTGTGGGTCTGTCTGAGACTAGCAAACCCATGGAAAGTCAGAAACTGGAAACATTTCCACCCAGGGAATACAGGTTGGAGAAGCTCAAGTCCTGTGACTCCTGGGGACTGACGGGGCCTGCTATAGCAGGTCAGAAGGTTGGAAGAGAGGCCGTGAGGGTATTTTGCTCTCAGCTCACATAGCACCCACCAAGGTCTCAGGACACACCTGGGCAGCACAACTTGGGTCCCAGTAGCAGCCTGGTCCCCAGCTCCCTCCTCAGTCTGGCATCTACCAGTCCCCAGGACCTACCAAGTCTAGCACCAGTCCAGCACCTAACAGTGCCCTTCAGCTCCCCAGTCTCCCAACACCCAGCTCCTGACCTGGTCCACTACTCCACCCACTAGACCCACATGATAGCTGCCAGCCCATAGCCCTGCATTCCAGGCTTCTGCTTCACGACCAGCCTGCCTGGTCCAGCACATAACTTTGTGGCCAGCCTGCAGGTCCTGGCACCCAGCCCTGATCCACTCAGTTCAGAACAGCTGAGCCTCCAACGTGGCTGGGTTCCAAATTGCCCCAAACACTACCTCATGACCAGACCCATCATGGCCAACATGCAGCTTCATGACCAGGTCCCAGGATTAAGCACCAGGTCCTGATCCACCTGCCACCTGGACATGGCCAGGTGCTTTGTCACCCACTGGAAACCCAGAGTTCCTTGCACACCACTTCACCTACAATCTGGCCCACCCACATGAATCTCCCAAGAAGGGAAATTAGGAAGTCTTAAACCCCAACCCTCAACATGGTGAGCAGAACAATAAAAGGAAGGACGCACAACCCATAGTTCATACTCTCAAACTTCGATCATACTTGAAGAAGAAATGAAAAGAGAACCAGGTGGGCACAGTAAATGAACATATACACTCACTGTTTTGTTCATCAAAATGGATACTACTCCTTAATTTCTCAACATTTCACCAAGATTTTTCTTTCTTTCTTTTTTTTTCATTGTTGTTCTTCTTGTTGCTTGTTTGTTGTGTCAGTAGTTCTGTTTTGCTCTTTGACTTTGGGTTTCCATATTGGATTTTTGTTTTATTTGAATGTGTACTGACTGATTCAAGGACTCCTACACATATTCATATTTGTTTCTTTCTCCTCATTTCTAACATTCTTTTTCTTTCTTTCATCTTATTTTGTTGTTGTAGCTTTATTTTTCTGTTTGTTTGATTTGTTTTTGAAGGTGTTATTTTTCCCATGCTCTGTATTTTGATGGTTAGGGTTTTTTATTAGCTTATTTTGATTTTGTTTTGTATCATCATTTCACTACACTATCTCCCTTGTCTCCCTCCCTCTTTTCTCTGTTCTGACACCCAAATTCCATTCTCTCTCTCTCTTCCTTTTCATTCTTATATTTTTTCATGCCTTTTCAAACTAACAACATATCCTTAGTTACCACTGTTTCTGCCCTGTTCATCCTTTGAAATTGCAAACACTTTCCTCCCTCCTATGTCTTCTTCTTTACACATACTCAACTCTATCTTTAACACTTCTTTTTTGGGGGGTGGGGTACCAGGGATTGAACTCAGGGGCACTCAACCACTGAGCCACATCCCTAGTAATATTTTTTATTTTATTTAAAGTTTTGTATTCTATTTATAGTCAGGGTCTTACTGAGTTGCTTAGCATCCCCCTGTTGCTGAGGCTGGCTTTGAACTCATGGTCCTCCTGCCTCAGCCTCAGCCACAGGGATTACAGTCATGCACCACCATGCCCAGCTCCTGAAATCTTCTTAATACTAATTGAGGTATGTAACATCTACCCCTACCACCAATGTCACAGCAATAATTAATAGGGAAAAACATAGATAACACCTATTGCTTGATTTTAAGCCAGACATAAAACATGATTATGTACTGTTTTTACTGATGGAAATTTCCAAGCCTGTTATCCCTATGTGTCATACAAATTAACACTAGATGTCAAAATAGGAACTAAGGACCTAGACTCTAACAATATATATTTGCTTACATTGTTGCTATTATTGGACTCTCCACCCAATCTGTAAGGTACTAGTAACTTAGAAGGACAGTAGAAACTCGTAAGGTAGAAATTCTACAGCCTACAGATTCAATGCAATTCCAATTAAAATCCCAATGATGTACCTTGCAGAAATAGAGCAAGCAATTATGAAATTCATCTGGAAGAATAAAAAACCTAGAATAGCTAAAGCAATCCTAAGTAGCAAGAACGAAGCAGGGGGTATTGCAATACCAGATCTTCAACTCTACTACAAAGCAATAGTAACAAAAACGGCATGGTATTGGTACCAAAATAGACAGGTAGATCAATGGTACAGAATAGAGGACATGGACACAAACCCAAATAAATACAATTTTCTCATACTAGACAAAGGGGTCAAAAATATGCAATGGAGAAAAGATAGCCTCTTCAACAAATGGTGCTGGGAAAACTGGAAAAACATATGCAACAGAATGAAATTAAACCCCTATCTCTCACCCTACACAAAACTCAACTCAAAATGGATCAAGGACCTCGGAATCAGACCAGAGACCCTGCATCTTATAGAAGAAAAAGTAGGTCCAAATCTTCAACTTGTTGGCTTAGGATCAGACTTCCTTAACAGGACTCCCATAGCACAAGAAATAAAAGCAAGAATCAACAACTGGGATAGATTCAAACTTAAAAGCTTTCTCTCAGCAAAGGAAACTATCAGCAATGTGAAGAGAGAGCCTACAGAGTGGGAGAATATCTTTGCCAACCATACTTCAGATAGAGCGCTAATTTCCAGAATCTATAAAGAACTCAAAAAATTCTACACGAAGAATACAAATAATCCAATCAACAAATGGGCTAAGGAAATGAACAGACACTTCACAGAAAAAGATGTACAAGCAATCAACAGATATATGAAAAAATGTTCAACATCCCTAGTAATAAGGAAAATGCAAATCAAAACTACCCTAAGATTTCATCTCACCCCAATTAGAATGGTGATTATCAAGAACACAAGCAACAATAGGTGTTGGTGAGGATGTGGTGAAAAAGGAACACTCATACATTGCTGGTGGGGTTGCAAATTAGTGCAGCCACTCTGGAAAGCAGTATGGAGATTCCTCAGAAAGCTTGGAATGGAAACGCCATTTGACCCAGCTATCCCACTCCTTGGCCTATACCCAAAGGACTTAAAATCAGCATACTACAGAGATACAGCCACATCAATGTTCATTGCTGCTCAATTCACCATAGCCAGATTGTGGAACCAACCTAGATGCCCTTCAGTTGATGAATGGATAAAGAAACTGTGGCATATATATACAATGGAATATTACTCCGCAATGAAGAATGATAAAATTATGGCATTTGCAGGCAAATGGATGAAATTGGAGAATATCATGCTAAGTGAGATAAGCCAATCTCAAAAAACTAAAGGACGAATGATCTCGCTGATAAGTGGATGAGGACATATATTGGGGAGTGGGAAGGGTTAGCATTAGGTTTAGGGTTAGGTTTAGGGTTAGGGATAAGGAGTGTGTAAGAATGAAGGAAAGAAGGACTGTATAGAGGGAAAAGAGGGGTGGGAGGGGTGGGGGGGAATGGAAAAAAAATAATGAATCAAACATCATTGCCCTATGTAAACGTATGATTACACAAATGGTATGCCTTGACTCCATGTAAATAGAGAAACAACATGTATCCCATTTGTATACAATAATAATAAAAAAATAAAAAAATAAAAAAATAAAAAAAAGAAAGAAATTCTACAGCCTCAGATCAATCCAGATAGATGGGTAGACACACAAACAATATGAAAAAGTAAGGGAACAAACCATTCCAAATAACCCAGACTACCTCAGCAGTAGACTCCATTGCACTACAGTGGAGGAAATGTCAGAGATAGAATTCAGAAAGTTCATGGTTAAACTGATCTGTGAGATCAAGGATGACATAATAAATGAAATCAGAGAGAAAAGAAGAAGTGAAAGATCATTCAACAAGGGGATAGAGATCTTGAAGAAGAATTAGTCCAAAATTCTCGAAATGAAGGAATCAATAAACCAAATTAAAAATTCAATGGAAAGCATCACCTATAGACTAGATCACTTGGAAGACAAAAATTTCAGGGAATGAAGACAACATATATAATCTAGAAAATAAAGTTCACAATGGGAAAAAGATGTAAAGAAACCATGAACAGAACTTCCAAGAAATATGGGATAACATGAAAAGACCAAACTTGATATTTATCAGGATGGATGAGATATCAGAAAAAAAGAAACCAAAAGGAATACACAATCTTTTCAATGAAATAATATCAGAAAATTTTCCAAACCTAAAGAATGAAATGGAAAACCAAATGCAGGAGGCTTACAGGACCCCAAATATACAAAATTGCAACAAACCCACTCCAAAGCACATTATTAATGTTAATGCTTAACATACAGACTAAAGATAGAATTGTAAAGGCTTCCAGAGAAAAGCAAAAGGCAACATTTGCATAAAAGCCAATCCTGATCTCAGTTGATTTCTCAAACTAGACCCTTTAAGCTAGGAGGTCTTAGAATAATATATACCAAGCTCTGAAAGAAAATGGATGCCAACCAAGAATACTATACCCAGCAAAATTAAGCTTTGGAATTGATGATGAAATAAAAACCCTCCGTGATAAACCAGTTAAAAGCATTCACAACTATAAGGCCTGCACTACAAAATATACTCAATAAAATATTTCATGAAGAAGAAATAAAAAATAAAAGTGAAAACCAGAAATGGGAGGAACTACACTAGTAGAACAGTCAATCACAGGAGAAACTAATTCAAATTAAAAACCAGTAATCATTCAAAATGACAGGGAATAAAAATCATATCTTAATAATACATCGAATGTTAATGTCTTAAGCTTATCAATCAAGAGATATAGACTGGCAGATTGGATTAAAAAGCAAGACCCATAATATGCTCTTTCCAAGAGACACACTTAATAAGCAAAGATGTCACAAACTGAAGGTAAAAGGATGGGAAAAAAACATATCATTCACGTGGATCAACTAAACAATCAGGGATTTCTGTTCTCATTTCAAATAAAGTGGACTGCAAGCCAAAGTTAATCAGAAGAGATCAATAAGGTCATTTCATACTACTTAAGGAAGTATACATCAACAAAACATAACAATCATAAATGCACCAAACAATGAAGCATCTACATATTAAAAAAAAAAAACCCTCTCAATTTCAAGAATCAAATAGACCACAACCAAATAATACTTGGTGAATTTAACATACTCTTTCATCACTAGATAGATCCTCCAAGCAAAAATTAAATAAAGAAGTTATAGAACTAAAAACACAATTAATAATTTAGACTTAACAGACATATATAGAACATTTCATCCTTCAAGGACTGAATACACTTTCTTCTTAGCAGTACACAGATCCTTCTCTAAAATAGACCATATCTTAGGCCACAAAGCAACTCTTAGCAAATACAAAAAAAAAAAAAAAAAAAAAAAAAGAGAGATAATACCTTGCATTCTATCAGATCATAAGGAAATGGAATTAGAAATTAATGATAAAATAGAAGAAAGAAGCCATTCTAGCACCTGGAAACTATATTATATACTATTGACTAATCAATGGATAACAGAAGAAATCAGAGATGACATAAAAAAATACTTAGAAGTAAGTGAGAATCACAGCATAACTTATCAAAATCTCTGGGATACTATGAAGGCAGTTCTAAGAGGAAAGTTCATTGCATTGAGCACATTCTTTAAAAGAATATAAAGTTTCCAAATAAATAACCTATATTACATTTCAAAACCCTAGAAAATAAAAACAAATCAACACTAAAAGCAGAAGACAGGAAATAATTATAACCCAAGTCAAGAACAATGAAACTGAAACAAAAATCCAAAAAATTAATGAAACAAAAGTTAGTTCTTTAAAAAAATAAATAAAATCAATAAACCCTTAGCAAAGCTAGTGAAGAAAAGAGAAAACTCAAATAAACAAAATTCATGATGAAAAAAGAAGTATCACCATGGATTCTATTGAAATACATATGATAATCAGACACTCTTTTCAAAATCTTTACTCCAATAAAATAGAGAATAATGACAATAATAATGACAACAATAAAATAGAGAATAATGACAACAAATTTCAAGAGACATATGACCTACCCAATTGAACCAGGAAGACAGAAAGTTTAAACTAATCAATTTCAAGTAATGAAATTGAAGACACAATCAAAAGTCTACCAACAAAGAAAAGCCCACAACTAGGTGGATTCTGTAAGAACTTCAAAGAAGAACTTACACCAATACTCCTCAAATTATTCCATAAAATAGAAAAGGAAGGAACCCTTCCAAATTCAGTCTATAAAGCTAGTATCAACCTGATTCCAAAACCAGACAAAGACATAGCAAGGAAAGAAAGCTTCAGACTAATATTCCTCATGAATATAGATACAAAAATTCTTAAAAAATTCTTGGCAAATTGTATATAAAAACATATTTAAAATATCATGCACCATGATCAATGGGGTTCATTCCAGGGATACAAGGTTGGTTCAACATAAGGAAATCAATAAATGTAATTCATCACATCAACAGATTTAAAGACAGGAACCACATGATTATTTCAATAGAGCAGAAAAAGCATTTGACAAAATTCAGCTTCCATAAATATTCAAAACACTGGAAAATATAGGGCTAGTAGGAAATACCTCATCTTATAAAAGCTATATGTGCTAAACCCAAGGTCAGCATCATTCTTAATGGAGAAAAATTGGGAGCATTCCCTCTAAAATCTGGAATAAAATAGGAATGCCCTCTTTACCACTTCTATTCAAGCTCATCCTTGAAGACCTAGCCAGAAGAATTAGAAAAACGAAAGAAATTAAAAGGATATGAATAGGAAAAGAAGAGCTCAAACTATCCCCTTTTGCAAAGACATGATTCTATGTTTAAAAGACCGAACACTCCACCAAAAAGCTTCTTGATAAAGAAGACAGGTCCTAAGCTGACATGATGAAGATTTGGGCCTACTTTTTCTTCTATTAGGTGCAGGGTCTCTATTCTAGTGCCTAAGCCTTCAATCCACTTTGAGTTGAGTTTTGTACAGGTTGACATACAGAGGTTCAATTTCAATCTGCTACATATGGATTTCCAGTTTTCCCAACACCATTTGTTGAAGAGGCTATCTTTTCCCCAATGTATGTTTTTGGTGCCTTTATCTAGTATGAGATTAACTGTAATTATGTGGGTTTGTCTCTGTGTCTTCTATTCTGTACCATTAGTCTACATGTCTATTTTGGTTTCAATACCATGTTATTTTTGTTACTACGGCTCTTTAGTATAGTTTAAGATCTGGTATTATGATGCCTCCTGGCTCACTCCTCTTGCTAAGAATTGCTTTGGCTATTTTGAGTGTCTTATTTTTCCAAATGAATTTCATAATTGCTTTTTCTAGTCCTGTGAAGAATGTCATTGGGATGTTATTAGAAATTGCATTAAATCTGTATAGTGCTTTTGGTAGTATGGCCATTTTGACAACATTAATTCTGCTTATCTAAGAGCATGGGAGATCTTTCCATCTTCTATGGTCTTCTTCAATTCCTTTCTTTAGTGTTCTGTAATATTAATTGTTGAGGTCTTTCATCTCTTTTGTTAGATTGATTCCCAAAAATTTTTTTGAGGTTATTGTGAATGGGATTAGTTTTCCTAATTTCTTTTGCAGTGGATTCATCACAGGTGTATAGAAATGAATTTGATTTTGGGGTATTGATTTTATATTCTGCTACTTTGCTGAATTCATTTATTAGTTCCAGAAGATTTCTGGTGGAATTTTTTGGATCCTTTAAATATAAAATCCTGTCATTGACAAATAGTGATAGTTTGAGCTCTTCTTTTCCTATTTGTATCTCTTTAATTTCTTTCTTCTGTCTGATTGCTCTGGCTCCTAAAACACAAGAAGTAAAACCACAAATCAATAAATGGAATGGATTCAAACTAAAAAACTTCTTCTCAGCAAAGGAAATAATCAATAATGTGAAGAGAGAGCCTACAGAATGGTCAAAAATCTTTACCACATGTAACTTTGATAGAGCACTAATCTCCAGGATATATAATGAATTCCAAAAACAAATAACCCAATCAATAAATGGGCTAAGGAACTGAACAGACACTTCACAGAAGAAAAAATACAATAGATTGACAAACATATGAAAAAATGTTTATCCTCTCTAGCAATTAGAGAAATGCAAATCAAAACTACTCTAAGATTTCATCTTATTGCAGTCAGAATGGCAATTATGAAGAATATAAGCAATAATAAGTGTTGGTGAGAATGTGGGGAAAAAGGTACACTCATATATTGCTGGTGGGACTGCTAATTGTTGCAACTACTATGGAAAACAGTATGGAGATTCCTCAGAAAACGTGAAATGGAACCACCACTTGACCCAGTTATCCCACTCCTTGACTTATACCCAATGAACTTAAAATCAGCATACTATAAAACACAGCCACATTAATGTTTACAGCAGCTCAATTCATAATAGCTGAACTATGGAACCAACCTAGATGCCCTTCAACAGATGAATGGATAAAGAAATGTGGTACATATACACAACTGAATATTACTAAGCCTTAAATAAGAATGAAGTTATGGCATTTGCCAGTAAATGGATGGAAGTAGAGAATATCATGCTAAGTGAAATAAGCCAAACCAAAAAAAGCTGATTGTGTTCTCTGATAAGTGAATGCTGATCCATAATTAGGGAGAGGGGTAGGAAATAATGAAGGGACTTTGGATGGGGCAGAGGGGAGTGAGGGGAGGGAAGAGGAGGAGTATGGGGATAGGAAGGACCATGGAATGATATGGACATTATTACCCTATGTTCATGTACGATTATACTATTGGCGTGACTATACCATATACAGCCAGCGGTAGAAGCTGTGCTCCATTTGTGTACCATGCGTCAAAATGCATTCTATTGTCATGTATAACTAACTAGAACAAATTAAAAAAAAAAAAAAAAACAAACCATCTTGAACTCACATGAATTCAGCCAAGTAGCAGGATAAAAATTTAACACCCATAATCCATATGCAGCAGATTGAAATTGAACCCCTCCCTATATGTCACCCTGCACAAAACTCAACTCAAAGTGGATCGAGGACATTGACATTAGACTAGTGACCCTGAGCCTACTAGAAGAAAAAGTAGGTCCAACTCTCCATCATATTGGCTCAGGAATAGACTTCCTCAATAAAACTCCTAAAGCACAGAAGTGAAATCAAGAATCAATAAACAGGATGGCATCAAACTAAAAAACTTCTTCACAGCAAAGGAAATAATCAAGAACATGAACAGAGAGCCTACAGAATAGGAGGAAATCTTTGCCACCTGCACCTCAGATAGAGCATCAATCTCCAGGATATACAAAGAATTCAAACAACACTAAAAAACAAATAACACAATCAATAAATGGGCAAAGGAAATGAACAGGCACTTCGCAGAAGAAGAAATATGAATGGTCAAAAAATAAATTTAAAAAGTTCAACATCTCTAACAATTAGAGAAATGCAAAGTAAAACTACACTGAGATTCCATCTCACTCCAGTCAGAATGGCAATTATAGAGAATATAAGTAACAATAAATGTTGGTGAGGATGTGGGGGGAAAGTTACACTTGTACATTGCTGGCGGGACTGAAAATTGGTACAACCATTATGGAAAGCAGTATGGAGATTTCTCAGAAAAACTTGTAATGGAACCACCATTTGACCCAGTTATCTCACTCCTTGGCTTATACCCAGTGAAAATCAGCATGCTACAGTGACACAGCCACACCTGTGTTTATAGCAGCTTAATTCACAATAGCCAAGCTATGGAACCAACCTAGGTACCCTTCAACAGACAAATGGATAAAGAAAATGTGATATATATACACAATGGAATATTACACAGATATAAAGAAGAATGAATTTATGGCATTTGCCGGTAAACGGGTGGAAGTGGAGAATATCATGCTAAGTGAAATAAGCCAGTCTCAAATAAAACAAAGGTTGAATATTCTCACTGATATGTGGATTCTAACCCATAACAAGGTAGGGTAGGGAGGAGAAGTATAGAAATTCATTGGATTGGACAAAGGAGAGTGAAAGGAAGGGAGGGGTAATGATTATAGGAAAGACATTAGAATGAATCAGGCATGACTTTTTCTATGCTCACATATGAGTACATGATCAGTGTAACTCCACATCATGTTCAATCACAAGAATGGGATCAAAATTGTAATGGGTTGCACCCCATGTATGTTACAATATGTTAAAATACACCCTACTGTCATGTAAGTCTAAAAACAACAATTTTTAAAAGAGAGCTTATTTCATAGGAATAAACTCATCTTTCATGTCTTTCTTAATAGTAAAATTTTCCAGAGCAGGAATCTTTTATTTTGCAATGTTTAGGATAATGTTGATTTCTTGAGCTTGTGGGTAGATCAGAAGAATTTCAGGAGCTCAAAACTCTTCCCAGAAACAATCTCAATGATTTTCTATCACCTTTCCTAGGGCAGAAGGAAGACAGATATCAGGACAGAAGAACTGCATCCACGGTTTGTCTCTAGAGCATCAGGCAGAGAATGGTTTGGAATTTCTTGTTGTGAAACATAAAGTTTCACCTCAGCCCTGAAAGGATATGGAATTAGAGCAAACACCCATGGCCCAGCTCTTGGGTTCAAGAACCAGATTTAATTACATTTTTGTGACCATGGTGTGTCCTTCATTGAGGATCTCCAAGTTCTCTATATAATTCTCTTGAAACTGGAAATCATCAATCCAATAAACATCTATCATAATGTTACAAACAATAAGGTGAATGTTTCTTGTCTTTAAAGAATAGCCAAGAATAAAACTAATTATAAGTGCTATGTTATTGTTCTGTAGATCAATCACATTAAAAGTACAGTATAGGGAACTGTTTAATGCAATCTGAAAGATTTAAGACAAGGTATAGGTATTTCCAATGGCTAATTTATGTCCAAGCACTCTTGTGGTAGAATCAAGCATAGATCCTAATTTATCATCCATAAGTTAAAAATGTCCTCATGAATGTAATACCATCCACTAATCATGATAAAGAATGGCTACAGAGAAAGTAAGACTTTGTTATTCAGTAAGAATTTTAAAATCCAGTTGTGAAAAGAAGGCTAATATAATGGAGTAGTAAATGTATATGATATTCTTCTATGTTACATTATAAAGAAATATTGTGAATTATTTAAAAATTAAACATCTGGGGGCTGGAGATATAGCTTAGTGATAAAGGGCTTCACTAGCATGCACAATACATCTTTAATTCTTTACCCTGAAAGAAAATAAACTTTAGAATATATTCTTCTTATATATTTATGGAATATGATAGTCTAATACTACAAATAAATGAGGGTTGGCTTCTGTAGCTTTGATAGCTATGTGTCCTAGAAACTCTCAGCCAAATTCATTTTCCAAACCAGACTTTATAAATCTGTTTCAATCAAAAGTGGAAACTATATATTAAGCACTTGGAAATTGCTATTTGTCTTTGTAATTTCTGTAAGCACAATGAGTGGTTAACTGTATTTTCCTATTGTTTGCCTCTCCTCTTTAATCCTTACTGGCTAAGAACCAAATTATATCTTAATGTAATTTTTAAAAAACTAATGTTTCTCTTTTAATTCTTCCATTTTTAATTTTTATGATAAAATTTCAACAGACTGGGTTTTGATTGTGTTGTAATTATCATCCGCTGCTCACATTCAGTTATTTGCTCACTTAGGCATGTAACAAAAATGTAGCAAGTACTTTCTGCGTTCCAGCCATTACTGTAGGTACTGAGACTATAGCAAGGAACAGAATAGACAGTTCCTGTCCTCACAGAGCTTACTGTTCAAATAGGGGAGGACAGCTAATAAACAAATACATAAGAAATATGCAATCTGTCAGATAGTTGTAAACGCTATGGAGAAAAATGAAGCAGGAGTGAACTTAACGTTCATAGTTTTTTTTTTTTTTAACAGTTCTCATTCCTGAAGAATAAACAGCTTTTATGTGAATGATGCTAATGTGAATGCTACTATCTCAGAGTTCTGTGTTCTACTAGATTAGAATACGGATCCTGCAGACCTTATCAATGAGGGAGGTCATTTGTGAGCCAGGAAACAATTGTTTGCTTTCCATGGCAGCCTGTCTGCAGGGGACTGGAAATACTCTAGGGGTAGCCTCACTCCTTAGTAAGGAACAGAATAGACAGATGATGGAGTTTTAAAAAACAAAACAAAAACCTTGAAAAATAATTTTACTTTTTTAACACTGAGATCTCAGCTGGCTTCTGAGGACACGTAGGGACATAGAGTCAGTGTCCTTTTGAGCTTCAATTAATAAACCTGGACCTTGACCTCTCCTTCTTAAATAGGCCATGAGTACTCATCTTTTCTGGAGCAAACATTGGAGGCATGACAGTGATGGGTGTTATCAGTAGTTTTGTTTCGTAGCTTTACGGGAGGTGCCTGTACAGTGTTCATGTTTTTGTCATTTTCGGAGGAGAACAGAACACCCACATCCTGTTTTCCCTAGAACTGTGCCCTATGACCTCTCTATTCAAGACCTTGGCTGCTCTAACTCAGGAGCTCTGGTTTCTTTGTAAAAGGAAAAATACAATATTAACCCTCTTTTAAAAAGCCTAAGGAACTTTTAGAGATTTCTTTTCAAAAATAAGTGAAAGCCAACTCAATATTTATGATTTTTGAGTTCACGGGCAGTTGAGAGCTAGTAAGTTCCTTTTATGTGTGAAGATTTAGCTTAAATTACCAGCAGCAGTGCTAACAATGCAATGGATATTTTTGTACTATGTAAGGATCTAGAATACCCAAGCTATACCTGTTAACTCTTTTTTCCAAATCCCAAGAGAAAATAGATGCATTAAACAATAACTGAAAAAGAGCAAAGTTAGATGATTGGTATGTCTCAGTTTCTTCTCTTGGGAAGTATGCAACAGGGTTGTTGGAAGTACTTCATAAATTAATACATGGAAGGCATTAATAGCTCCATTTTTTTCTGTTGCCTTCTTGTTCTTTGAAGGGCTAATCAATGGTGCCAAAGACATGGCCTCTAGGCCTGGACTTTCAGTATTCAAATTATGTTCCTACTACTAACCAGATGAATAACCATGCTTAAAGTATTGATCCTTTATGTGCTTATAAAAAAAATACTCACTATTGTGTGGAAAAATGAGTTAATACCAATATTTGAAATGATACCTGGCACATTATCAATACTCAAGAACTATTAGCTGCTTATATTCATATTATCATTACTATTACTTATTTATTCATTATGTCTTCAGATCCCAAATTCTGATGCAGTATTCTAAAAAGTAAGGCTAAACCACACTAAATTCTCATTTTTCTCCATGCTAGGAAAACCTAATAAACTTCCCTCCAAACTGGCAACATTTTTTGCCTTTTTTCCCTCCAAATCCAAACTTGACTTCTCAGCTCTTATCATTCCAATGTCAATCTTCTAGTGGCAGAAGGAGAACATTAAGAAAGACACCCAAAAAGAACATTTGCCCTAATGCCTAGGAAGAATCTGTCCTAAGTCACTTGCCACTATGGCATTGGCCCCAAAGCAGGCTCACATGGAAAGAGTCCAAACAGATTTTGAAGGAGGAAAAGTTGAGGTCAGCCCATCTACAACTGACTTGTTGTCTTTAGCTTCACAACCTAAGAAAAGAGACACTACAAAGAAGATTTCCACAGACCACCCCCCCCCCCATTTGTCCAGGCTCTGAGAGGAACAAGAACTTTAAGAGGTCATGCTTCAGTCCTTGCCAATTTTAACACAACCAATAAAATGTACTTGGATTTGAAATGAACTTCCTCAACCTTGTGGAAGATCATGCCAAATCTGGAGATCAAAAGGTTTGATGTTCAGACATCTCTCTGCAACCAACTGACCAAATATCAATCTGCTTGAATTCACTTCAAGAAAACCACTTTGTTTAAATCATTAAAAGCTAAAAAATGGAATAACAATTGGCCAAATGACTAATTCGTGGAGAACTGACACACCAGTGTTTTGCAGCAGTTCTAACACTATGTGCTGCTATTAGATGCAGAGCTGAGACCGACCTAGGGCCAGGTGGAGAACATGTGGGAAGCTGGCACCAGCCTTTTGCTGCCTTGAGGGACCCCACGTTTCTAGAGCTTCCAAGGTTTCAATGAAGGCCGAATTCTGAAATTTTATGTGGATCATGCTGACATTTGCATTTTGGCAAATACTTAAAATTAAAGCAAAACCAAAACAAGCAGTGTGCAGGCCAAATGCAACCCATCTGATGTCTGGTTTTTCCCGTCTGCCTCCAGGCTTATGATCTCTGCTGTAGAGCCTGCACATTGGCCAGCTAGATGTCCATGCTTTCAGCTCGTGGAACATTGCCCCCAAGCCCCAGGATACATATTAGTTTGTAATTTTGCTGAGATAAAAATGCTCCAAGGATCACTTCAGGATGTGATTTACTTAGATATTGTATGTGCTTTTTTCTCTGTCCAGTTTTTACACATCAACATGGTTTTTAGGTTTCTTTAAGCAAAGTTGAATACACAGAATCTCTCACCAAACAAACAAGCAAGCAAGCAAGCAAACAAAAAAAACATTCTCTTCATAAAAAATAAAAGGGAGTACAAGAGTGAATGGGGGAAGTGAGTTATCTTGTCATTGTTGGAAATAGAAATGTAGAGTGGAAAGAGCTACTGAATGTTTAACTGGTAAGTAGAGGTTTGGGAGGTTGATGTAGCATCAGTGAGGGAATAGGAGATTTAGTGGAAACAATCAGCAATTCCAGATCATGGTAGCAAGAACTAGGGAAGATGTATATGAAGACATCTCTTAAAATTTCAGTTATACTTTACTTCATTTAAGGAGGAAATTTATGGGCTACAGACTAGTTTTAAATTATTGATTTTTAACTTAAAATATTAATCAAATACTTTTGAGAGAGGAGGTTTCACCCTTACAAATGCCAAGAAACTGTGTGATGCTTTAAAAGTTATCCTAAATTCTTTTTAGTGTCTTAGAACCCTCAAATAGATTGCTGAGGACAGTCACCATCTGTTCTTTTTCTGTTTTCTTTCATATTTCTAGTACAATGTATCTTCTCATTGGAGGTTCTCAATAAATTTAATGTTTTGAATTATTTAAATGTGTCTTCCAGTTTTAGACATTTATGGGTCACATATAAATTTCTTTTTATCAACTCTAGAAATCATGAATGTGCCTTCTGAAGCGAGGGGTGGCATACCTTAGAGGAATATCAAATATAGGCTCTGCCTTTAAGACTCAAACAATGCAGGCCTTAATTTAAAATCCTTCTCTTTGCATATCCTTATCTTCTTAAAATATTTAGTTGGGAATCTTATGACAGGAGGTTTTTTTCCCTAAGATTTTAGTATTTCCTGGATTAGAAATGATATGGAATAAAAACAGTCTTTGTGTTTTTCTTTGAATCCAAATCAAAGGTTAGGCTGAAAAAGCCAGCTGCATGTTTAAATTAAAGTATTGGAAGTATCATATTGTATTTGCTTCTAGCTGTTGGATTGGTTTAAAGGTCTTCCAAGCAAGGCCAAATGAAGCATGGTGGATCTTTCAAGCCTAAAGCCTGATGGCTGTGACAACAATAAGGTTTCTCTCATTTCCAAATGCCCTGCATTATTTCTCCTTGTCCCTGTGGCCTGACTATTGCATTATCTTCCAACATCTTGGGATACGTTAAGGCAAGGGAGAAGTTCTATGGTTTGAATTGTCGGGATCCCTTTGCTTGTCTGCAAAGTTTCTCTTCCAGCAACAGAACAGAGAAACAGAGGAGCCCTGAAATTACTTGTCCAACTGAGAAAAACTTGATTGTTGGAGAGTGGAATTTCATTCCTATTTGACATAGGGCTCTCTTCCTCGTGAGTCCTTTCTTTTGTGAAGCCTTACTTGGGAAGCATTATGTTTCTCAAGTGAGAAATTCTGGGAAATTTGAAAAGAGAGGGATTTGAAGAAGCTGATTATTTCCTAAACTTTTCAGAAATCATTATAACTAATGTAGGAAGTGAATGGTGAGATCTGCCATGAATAGTTACTCGGAGGGAATGTTTATCTCAGGATTGATCAACAAGAGGCAATCTGTACAAAAATTGTTATTTTAATTGATTTTCCATACAAAAACGGGGAAAATTTCCCAAGCAATGTCATTTCTTTTCTACATTGCTCAGTGTCCCCCACTCCCTTTGGTTATTTTTGAAATACCTATTTCTACAGCATCAGCAACATTAAACATTGAAGTGTATTTTTTTTCCTCCATGAGGTAACACATTTACTATCCTATTAGGAACTAGTTATCTAGATTAATTCCTGGGGATTAGAACCCAGAGCCATGTACATGTCAGGCAATTTCTCTACCACTGAGCTATATCCCCATCCCTAACTAGTTATTCATTCTTTCAATAAAAATTTTGTAAGATACCATTTTGTGCAAGGCATGTTGATATATATGCCAAAAAGAATAAAGGAAAATAAATACACACATCAATGTTAATTTTAAAATGTACAGGTATTATTTAAGAATGTACTCTTCTGAGATTATTTTCCAAAGTTACCATGATTTGTTGACAAAGAGCTTTGTTCCTGGTGAAATAGTAGAAATTTCACTTGCATTGGTCCACTATACTCTTTATTTTGAACTCAACTGTGCTGTCTATAGCTAGATCACAGATTTCTTTTACACAAACCAATCTATTTTGTTTTCATTGAATTTTACTTTCTGCCTCACATACTCCTTTTCTTCTAAGAAGTTGTGTGAAAGTATATTTGATGTTTAGGTCTATAAAAAATAGTGGTAATATCCAGGCCCAGAAAAAATATGTGTTATTTTGACTTCTTATCACTATTTGATTTCATGACTTTCTTCTATCTCTAAAGACTTAGAATCTTCTTTCCTTCTAATCTTCAAGTAAGACTTTATAAATTAATAAAATTAGAGGCTTAAATTGTTCTAATTTCAGTATTTTAAAGTAATTTCATAATCTCATCTTAGATAATTGAACTTTCCCTACAATATAATGTAAACATGTTAACCCTGTTAAATTAGAAAAGTTGAATTTTAGTTACTGTGAATATTGACTTTTTCTTTTAAATATATCAGAATTCCTGTTACTTGTATTCTAACATTTAAATAATTACATTTTTTAAATTTGAGGAACTAAATGCTACCTTTAAAATATCTCATACAAAAAATTATTGTTTTGCTGTTAGGTGATTTGAGCTCCTGGGATCTGCTCATTTGTCTGCCTTCAAGAAGAGCTGATGGAAAACCCTGTGTATCCAAGGAAGTTATGTGCCAGTTAGGTTCACATCAAAAGGTAAATACTCTCAAAATGTGTATGTGCTTTATGGAACACTGGCATTTTTGCTAGATAATGCTTAAAAGAAAAGTCTTGAAAAATTAAGACCATTTTCTCTTTAGAGAAAGTTCCAACCAGCTGTGACTCACACAGTTCACCATGAAATGACAACAATTTTTTGTTTGAAGGGATCTTCCCCAGCATCAACTAATGTGGTACAGTTATTTAAACTAGTCGGACTACAACTGTATCTAGAAGTCTGTAGCCTAGAGAGTGTAGCTTATCCTGGCCACATACTCATCCAAAGAAGCAAAGTCTTCATTTTCTAGAACACTGTTCAGACACTTTCAAATTCATATTAATATCTTAAATTACAATAAAATTCATATAATTTATTATTAACTTTTAGAACTGACAGTCACCACTTACTGCCTATACTGTGTGAACTTTTGTAAATGCTTTTTTTAGAAAGTTAACTAAAAATTAGCCAATGTCTATGTGCTAGTCACTATGCTAGAAAAATTGACATATTGTTGATACTTATAACTTGCCTGCTAGAAAAGTGTCCAAACCAAGTTATTCTTCATTTCCTAAGTGCAGCTGTAGCAGCCTACATTAAGAACTTGATATTTCTGCAATGACAGTCTGGGTTACTCTCTCCTTCTTCGAACTCTGTACTCCCTTGATCCTCCAGCTGAGCTCTCTCTTTGTAAGTCTTTGGCCATTCCTTCTCTTCTCTTCATGGACACCTTATTTCTAGCCATTCTTTAAGTGCCTATATTCTCTAAGAGCACTCTCCAAATTTCAACCACTATGTGTAGTTGATGATTCCTAAGTCTTCATCTAAAATTCAGAGCACCGTGCCAGGCTTCAGTCTTGCCTATGCAAATGCTTACTGAGCACTTCCAACACCCACCTCAAACTCAGCATGGAAAAAATGGACTCACTGTTTTCCCCAATGAAGTGGCTCCTGCTGTTACATTCAGAAACTCTAGACAGCTTCTCTCAGCTTCTATTCTGTCGGTTACAAGCGTGATCAATCACTCTGTCATCTCCTAAGGTTGAAATATGGCCTTTGCCTTCAGTCTTTCCTTTCTTTGGTCATCTACATTCTACCAAGAGTCAACTAAGCAGTGTGACCCCTAAGGGAATCCTCATATTGTTTCTACTCTCTACACTTACACTGACTGACCGTTTTCTGGTCAAAGAATCAGGACTCTTACCTGGATAATGCTAAATCTTCCTCACTGTTTTTTCTGAAGCAATGTTTTGCCCCTGAAATCCATTCTGACCACAGTTGTCAGATGAAAACTAAAAAAACGATGAACTGAGCTTGTGATTCTTGTGTTTAAAATCTTGAATAGCTTCCCATTAACTCTAGAATAACATCTAAAATATTTATGGTGTCTTAGCCTTCCGGCAGGAAACATGCTACTCTCAGAAGAGTAATACTGAGGAGAAACTGAAAACTGTAGAGAAGTTGGCAGTGTCAAACAGATTGTGAGGCATCTGAAGTCCAGCAATATCCTAATGTTTTCACCACTCCTGGTCCTAAGAGAAGTATGTAGAAAGAATGGTGTAGCTAGAACTTAGTTAGAAAGAGGTTACACTGGAAAAGGAGCTTTAAGGGAACGTAACTTTGCCAAATTACAGGCCTGCAGAGAGGGAGCCTAGGAGATAAGAACCCCAAATCTCCTCGCAGGCACCAATCTTCTTCCAGTGCCTCCCATTGGTCCTCTTCAACTTGGAGAGAGAGTCATATTACAAAAGCCAACCTTCTGAGAACAGCAAGGAGGGAATATCTGGAGAGGAAAATGGTGACTATTTAGCACAATAAACTATTCAAGGTTCTCTGTGAATAGCCCTGCCTAAAGTGTCCTTCTCTTTCCTTTTTCTAGTTTGGATGTCATGTTACATGTGATATTACACTGATGATAGCTCCCTAAACACCTATACAATTTTCTGTAATATACCTTTATTTTTACTGTTTTGTTTGCCTGGAATGTCCTTTATCAGCTCTTTCTACCTTAGTGATTTTCAACCAGGAGAGATTTTTCTTTGGTAATATTGGCAATACTTAAGGCATTTTGCATCTGTCACAACCTGGGAGGAAGATGTACTCCTAGTATCTATAGGTCGAAGCCAAGGATGCTATTAAATATTATAATAATGTGCACAACGAAGAATCATGCAGCCAATGTGTTAATAGTGCCAAGGTTGAGAGACCTGCCTGTATTCTCTTTGCTAAGTCAGCCCCTTATGTCTATTAGACTCAACACCACTACTACTTCCTAGGGATTATCACAATTCCTCAGGGTATTTTTTTTTTTATCTCTAGTTTTTTTTTTTTTTTTTTAAGTATCATATTGCTTACTCTTTTTCTTTCATCTGCAAATCAAAGTCGGATTTCACCAACAAGTGGGACAAATGAGTTCACACTGACATTAGCATTGCTATTTGGTTGGACCATGCAGACCTCCCTCAGAAGCTTTCCCATTCATTTTGCCAGGGGGTATCTCCCATATTCTTTGGAGTAGTGTTTCCACGCCCTGTTGCTGCCTCCTGTTTCATCCCACCGTAGGAAAGGCACCTGAGGAACATTCTATACTAATGTGGCTGTTGCTGTGACAGATGTCTTCATCGCCCAGGTGCCTCCCATAGCTGCATAGTTCTCAAGGTGCCCAAAGTCCTTGCATTCCATCAGTTCCACCTGGACTGGAATTAGATAGAGAACAGTGAGAATGTAGCTTTCGGTATCTTTTCCTAAAATTAGAGGACATTAGACACTGGGCAGTCTCTAAGACATTTGCTATCTTTAAATTTACTTGACAGTCACAGGACATCAGTGGAATATGTGATGAGGAGAGAACAGAGTAGAGCAGTCAGTGATGGCAATGGAGAAATTGTATTAATCAGTGTTATCTGTCAGAATAGAGCCAATAGAATGTGCATGTAATCATGCAAGCATCTTTATTAGATAGGCTTATGCATCAGAAGCTGGATAGTCCCACAATGGTTGTCTGCAAGCTGGAGAGCTGGGGAAACTAGTAGCTGCTCAGTTCAAGAAGCTGTCAAAACCACCCTAAGATTCCATCTCACCCCAATTAGAATGGCGATTATCAAGAATACAAGCAACAACAGGTGTTGGCGAGGATGTGGGGAGAAAGGTACACTCATACATTGCTGGTGGGGCTGCAAATTAGTGCAGCCACTCTGGAAAGCAGTGTGGAGACTCCTTAGAAAACTTGGAATGGAACCACCATTTGACCCAGCTATCCCACTCCTTGGCCTATACCCAAAGGACTTAAAATCAGCATACCTCAGAGATACAGCCACATCAATGTTCATAGCTGCTCAGTTCACAATAGCCAGATTGTGGAACCAACCTAGATGTCCTTCAATTGATGAATGGATAAAGAAAATGTGGTATATATATACAATGGAATATTACTCAGCCATAAAGAATGATAAAATTATGGCATTTGCAGGCAAATGGATGAAACTGGAGAATATCATGCTAAGTGAGATAAGCCAATCTCAAAAAAACAAAGGACGAATGATATCGCTAATAAGTGGATGATGACACATAATGGGGGGTGGGAGGGGTTAGTGTTAGGGTTAGAGTTAGGGTTAGGGAGGGGGGCAAGAATGGAGGAAGGAAGGACTGTATGGAGGGAAAAGAGGGGTGGGAGGGGTGGGGGGAAGGGAAAGAATGAATCAAACAACATTACCCTATGTAAATTTATGATTACACAAATGGTATGCCTTTACGCCATGTACAGAGAAACAACATGTATCTCATTTGTTTACAATAATTTAAAAAAAATTAAAAAAAAAGAAGCTGGTTGCCTAGGAATGGCAGGGCTCAATGATGCACCCCAAGTCCAAGGCTGAAGACCTAGAATGTCCCTGGAGAGTCACTGATGTGAGTTCTTGTTCAAGACCTGAAGAAACTGGAGTCTGATGTCCCATGTGTTGGTAACAACAAAAACTCCACCCACTCAAGATGAATCAAGCTTTGAACTTGGTTGAGTTCCTCTGAGCCTCCCCCTTCTGCTTTTTGTTCCATCTGGGTTCCTGTCTTATTGGATGGTGCCACCCACATTCAGAGTAGGTCTCCCATCTCTGTTTACTGACCCACATGCCAGTTATCTCTGGAAACAGCTTCACAAACACACCCAGGAGTGTGCCTTACCAATTTTGTAGGCATTCTCAATCCACTCAAGTGGATAACCAAGATTAACCATCGCAGAAGATGAGAAGGGGGTGTGGGACAAATAAATTAAGAAGAAATTTATAAAGTACAGTTTTAGTTATGATGAGATTCTGTTTTTTAATTTTTAATTTTGAAGTAGTTCTAGATTAATGGGAAAATTACAACAATAATAAAATTTCTCATATATCCTTCATTGAACTTCAAGGTTAACATCTTACATAACCATGGTGCATTTACCAAAACTAAGAAATTATCATTGAAACAAAATATTCAGCAACTTGTAAACAATATGCAAACTTTCTCATTTTTAAAAACTTATGTCCTTTTTCTGTTCCAGAAGCAAATCTAATACCCCTGTTACATATAGCTTTTGATCTCTCTGTAGTCTCCTCCAATCTCTGACCATTCCTTAATCTTTCTGTTCCTTCATTACCTTGACATTTTTCAATAGTACCAGTCAAGTATTTTGTAGAATTTTCCTCCATAAGGACTTACTTGATGTTTTCTTTATTTTCTTTCTTTTTTGTGATGCTGGGGATTGAACCTAGGGCCTCATGCATGCTAGGTAGGCACTCAATCACTGAGCTATGGCCCCCAACCTTATCTGATGTTTTCTAATAATAGTATAGATTTTGAAAGGAATGTCATAGAAACGATATGCCCTTCTCTGTTCATACTATCAGGAAGAATGTGATGTCTGTTTTCTTTTTTCTTTTCTTTTTTTTTTTTTTTTTCACTAGTGATGCTAACCTTTATCTCTTGGAAAAGATGATGTCTGCTAGGTTTCTCCACTGTGGAATTACTGTTTTTCCACCTTGTGATTAATACATATCTTAGAGATGATACCTTGAGACTGTGTAAATATCCTGCTTCTCAAACTTTGGCCCAGTAATTTCACTATCCAGAAATAGATCTTGTCCACAATAATTATTATAATTATTATTCTGTTCATCTAATGGTGATTTCCTATTTCTCTCAGTCCTTCAATAATTAGCTGGAATTCTTCTATAAGAAAGAGCTCTTTCTATCAATGTGGTATGTCTGGGTTACTTTTATTCAAAAAATAGAAAAAGTCTCATATGAGAAACTTCTTGTCTTAAAGCTTACTTTTATACTAAATTTATACTAATGCCATTTATCAAAATTGAGGCCATAAAAACCCGGGGAGGTTTTCCTTGCTGAATGTCTCAGTAACTTTAGTGTTGCCTTTATCAAATAATTCACTTATTTTTTATCCATACACTTATTTATGGATCTATCCCTTTGATCTTTCTGATTATTTATTAAACATCTGTTTTAAGAACTGTTTTAGGCACTAAGAATATAGCTGTTAACAATACAGACCAAAAAAAAAATAACCCTGATCTTGGGGAGCTTAGATAGTTATATGGAGGTAAAGGGAGAAGAGATCACTAGATAAAATATGATAGTTTAGATCACAAAAAAAGTACTAAAAAGAAAAATAAAGTAAGGTGAGAAAACATTGGGAGGTTGAGTTGTAGATGAGATGAGTGGAGGAGATTCCACCAAGACAGACTCTTTTGAGTGTAGCCTAGAAGATGGCCTCCTATATTGGTGACTAGGGTAAAACCACAGACACAGAGGAAGGGAATGATAGGCATACAGTAAAAAGAGGGTCTTTTGCTGGCATGAAGAACATGAGCCCCAGGAGACTGGAGTAAAATGAGTGGAATTGGGAGGTGAGGACCTAGATGTACTGGTAATGGGAGATTCAATAGTGGGGGATCCTGGGGTCCTTTATAAGGACTATGACTTTTATTCTTGGTGACACTGAGGGTTATTGAAGGGTTCTGAGAGAAGGGTAATATGAGTCCATTTACATTTTTTACAGGATGGCTATGGCTGCTATATTGAAATAAGTACCCAGTGAGCAAGTACCAAAGAACAAAGACTAGTTACTGCAATAATAGGGTACTGAGATGAGGAGGACTTGGACTTGTGGAGTGGCAATGGAAATGGTGAAATATAGCTAGGAGATACATTAAGGATGGAAACAACCAATAATAATAGCTAACACATAACCTTACTATGTGCCAAGCACCATTCTGAGTGCTTACATATTTATTTATGTGCATTCTCTGCAGTTGATGAGCCTGGAAACACAGAGAGGCTAAGAAACGTACCTAAGGCCTCATGGTTAATTAATAAAGCAACCAAGATTCACACCCAGGCAGCTGACTTCAAATTTCTGATTTATCAATCATATCAATAGAACCCTTCCAAATAAGTATAAATTTGTAGCCTAATCTAATAAGTATTTTTAAAGAATACATAAATTCTCAATAATACATGTAGATCACTATTGCTTTGGAGAGTGAATAATTTGAAGTTTTATGAACCATGACACATTTACGTAAATGACATAAATATTCAAAACAGAAATTGCTTCAAATTTGGTGGGGATGTTGTAGAATTGTCAATGACCTTAGAGGGAACAGAAAAGGGCACCTGCTTGAATCAGGATTACTAGTCACATTAGAGCTTTGTAATTTTAGTGTTTAATGAGAGTGATCAAAATATCTACAATTGATAATGAAACCGCCACGAGTCTCTCTCGTCAGTAAGATTGAAACATGAATTTAAAACTGTCTTGGACTGTGTGATATTGAAAGTGAAGTGAGAGCCACTATTTGGGTAACACTAAGTTTAGTAACTGGGGCTCTAGCTCATCTGAAACAGACGGGTGCTGGTGTTGCAAAGCAGAGGGATTCATTTCTAGCTTTAAATGTTTGTAGGATTAGCAGTCCCTAAAACCAGGATGCTGTTTTTAGTACTTGGCACACTGAGAACTACAGAAATGGCTGTTATTGTAAAGCATTCAATCATATCAGGTGAAATTTGTGGTATGATAATTGCAAAACACCTGGGAAGAAAAAAAAAAAAAAAACCTTTTCTTTCTTTGATTAGCTATTTTTAAATTGCTTGTCATTAATTCTTTTCCTTGCTGGTGACACTGGATAGTTTGGGAGAAGGACTAATTTTTGATAAAACAAAGGTCATGAATATGTCTACAGATACAAAAAGAAAAGAACAGTTCCCTAAGAGATAATGTCAGATGCTTGTCACTGTAACTATTCCAATGAACAGAAAAACATTTCTTTTTTAGGTGCTTTCTTATAGTTTATTAATAATTCAAATTCAAATGTCTACTCTTCTTAACAAATTAATGATATTACTATGGCTTTAGTTTTTCTGATTTACTAATGCTCATAATTAATATTATTTTTTTGCTTTTATTAATGAAATATGTCTCAAAAGAAGAGTGATTTTTACTTTTGCTTCTGACAATAGTTAATGAATAAAAAATAATACAGCTTATCACAGATTAAGTTTGTAGAAGATGTGCTGGGACCAAAATTTTTTTAAATGAGCATTCCCTGTCTCCCAGTTTAATCTCTTGGAAGTGTCCCAGGGTATGAATGTCATTATCATTTTGAATATGAGTACTAGTCCTTTCAAAAGAGTTTTGTGCCAAGTAAGAAAAATTGCAGTCTATGTATAAATATAGACACTATACTATTTGTATTTAAGCATTCAAAGCTAATATAAGATCAGTGTTTATTAAAAATGATTATTTGACTGATAATGACATGCCAGGTTAGGTTCATCAAGTGTAACAAATGTACCGTTGTGCTGAGGGACGTTGAAACTGGGGGACCTGATGCATGTTGGTATATGGGAATTTTCTATGCCTTCTGCTCAGTTTTGCTGTGAATTTAAAATTGCTCTTAAAAAAATAAAAGCTATAAAATTATTGCAAAGTTGAATAGGAGAAGTTTATCATTAGATAAGTCAGCTAATCCAAACTCCTTTGATGATACTCCACTTAATGATGTGGCCCACCTCCTCCAGCCACGCCCCACCTGCCTATAGTTACCATTCAGACCATTGAAACTAGGATGAACTGATTAGCTTACAGCTCTTACACTTTCACCTTTAAATTCTGAATATTCCTATAGAAACACAGGAGATTTTGGGGGACATCTCACATCCAAACTGTAAGAGTTGAATATATATCACATAAGTAAATATATCATATATATGATACATTGTTGTGGTTTATTTCTTTGTGGACTTTGCATAGTTTGGTAGATTTCATTCCCCAGTACTTCCCCATACTCTCCCCTTCTCCCATACTCTCAATCCCTGTCCTCCACTCTACTGGTGTAATAGCAATTTTTGTGAGTTGCTCATTTAACTGCTTAATTTGTTACTCAGTGCTAGAGCTGAATAGAGATGATATTTCTGGTGTCACATGTCACCACGATTATGTCATCTCCCACTCTTCTGAATTCTAAAGATGTACTTTGGAGGAAAGGGCACATAGAGAAGTCATTGGGCTGTGTGTGTCAAGTGACAACAGGGAAATAGGAGGCAGAAATGTAGGACAGTTTCTTCTCTTGGCTTGGCTTTGACGTTTTGAAGCAAGTCCTTTGCTGTTCCTGAGTCAGTTCATCCTTTTGAACCTATGCCTCACATCTAGTCATCTCTTTGACAAGACCCAGTAATCTATCCTTATGTCTGAAATATGTGCTAGCTGTATACTACCACTGCTGTATCTACATAAATTATTCTGGCCCATTGCTGGAGTTATTGCTGTTCATTTCACCAGGACTCTTCTGTTCCCTTCAGTGTGCATGGGATGGGGTGACATAACACAGTTGCATTCACAGGGTAGCACATTTGCTCTGAACCCTTTAGGAGAGGATTAGAAGTGAAACTGAGCCAGTCCGTGGCCTTTGATGCTGCTTACGTGGTGCTGAATCTCTTTCTGAATATTTTTGTCAAGTCACTAGCAGTGTGATGATTTTTCCCTTATATGGAGAAAATGGTTCAATTTTATTGACTTTCAAAACTTTTCAGAATCTAATTTAGAAAAATATTTTGGGTGTTCATTTAAACAACCAAAATCACTTTTATTCTGAATTCTCTGTACCTTAGCAGTGTTCTGTCAGTCACTTCAGCCCCTCTTGAGATTTCTGAATGGAAGTGTTCAGGGCTTTATGAGAGCCCTTATTTTCCTACTGTTAGACCCTGAACTCTCATTTTTGAATTTTAGAAGTGTAGACATTCCTGAAACCAAAAGTGTACTGCACTGACAGCCTTTTCCCAATTCCCAGTGCAAATGAGTGTAAACGACAGACTTCAGTATCCTTGTAGACTTCGAACAAAAATACAGTATTTAGGATGCTGCTAATGCAGAAGTGTGGGGTCTGCTGAAGTCGGAGCTTTATTTATATAGGATCTGGGCTGAGGTTTGTTCTTCCTCTATTTATTGAGGGAAAGAAACTTTGCTAAATAAATGAACAGGTTGATAAGACAGCAAATGTTAGAAAACATTTAATTGATGGACTGTTTCAAAACACTGTTGAGTCATGTAAAAAAAAAAAAAAACTACAACTTATTACAGAGTTGATAAAATCTTAGAGCAGAAGTGAATCTTAGAGACCAAAGACTCTAAATGCTTTATTTTACAAATGAAGAAATAAAGAAATTGAAACAAGGAAGAAAGATGCACTCAAGGTGATGATTCTATTAAGTGCACAATGTTTTTGGTGGCCTATTTTTTTTTCTCCAGAATAGCTGAGTTCCTTTCATCTAGTCATGCCAGCAGCACACAATGGAGAAACTATAATGGTTTATTAAGTTAGAGTGAATTAATTTGAAAGAAATCAGTAATGTCTCCAAAATGAATATGATTTTCAAGCTAATTCACATGTATATCTTTTTATTGGTTTTAACCACCATTTGTGGCCTTATTCTGGGGATTTAGTGGATGACAGTTTATTAATCTGTAAATTCACAAGAGGAGGGAATTGAGCTTGTTTGCATCTTTTCTTTATAAGCTAAAAAACTGTATTTGAATTTATGATTGAACTTACAAATCTTTCTAAGAACAAATTTTGCTTAAAATAGAGATTTGTGGTGATTGGCTTTCATGTCTGAAAGCAATAATGCCCTTCAGTATGAAGACTGAAGGCAAAGTTTTGAAACAGATTTAACACTGAATTACCACTAAATAACTGTGTGATGCAAATCACTGAGGGCTTCTGAATCTCTGGAATTTTAGTTAACTTTGAGGTATTTTAGTGCTATTTTTTGCAATGCAAAATTTGAAACAGTGAAGTTATTTGTGTTACTATATTTGCCATAAGTATTTCCTTTTATATCAAGCAATGACTGAAATATAAAAAAGACTTTCTAAAGTATTCCCAAAATTTTGAAGATTTCTAAGGGCAAGATTTTTTATGTTATCAAACCATTTTCATATTCTGAATATGAACGTTGACTTGATTGGAAGGTTGGGTGTGGGTGGTGTAGACAGTACTTCACATTTAGACTCTAAGTTTTAGTGTTTCCTTTGCTTTACCATTTATGAATATCTAACTCACTAGAATCTTTTCATTCTTTTCAGATAAATATATTACCAGAAATACAGCAACAGCTTTGCAGAAAGGAAGGATTATGTCAAATAATTAGAAGATTTCCAGGTAATCTTCAGTTTGCTTCCTGTGCATTAACTGATAACATATGTGTCCTAAACAGACACCAACCTACCAGGTTTCAGAACAGCATCTTTAGCTCCTTTGTCTATCAGTTCTGCTATCTCCAAATCTTCTAGAGTCCACAGGTTTTGCTATTGGGAAGACCTCGATAGTAAGGAATAACAGCATAGCAGTGATTATTTTTTCCCCAGTTTTTCCTTCTGATTTGCTAGATATGTATTTCTTGTCCTCTTTTCTGCTCGTCTTTAAAATAATTGCTGCCTTGTTTTAAAAGCAATTATTTTAGTAGTTGTTTTATTCAAGGTTTTTAATAATTGTTACTTCATGATTCATTCTGATCTTAAAATTATATTTTCTCCTTTTTCAAATTCCTAAAATGTATGTGTCTAAGAAAGGATAGTGAATAAATAAATTCTGTGTCTTGACTATATTAGGATTTATAAAAATGACCTCCTCCAGTTTCTGCACAGATTCCCACAGTGGGAAAAAACTTCAGAAGGTATATGAGTCTTTATAGATGTAATAAGCCCTCATGGACAAAATTATGTCCTCAATGGTGAAAAGGTTCCTCAGATTTCTTGTTTAAAATCCATTTAAGGTTTAATAGTTTATGCCCCTAGAAGGTGTGTCACTACATAATTCAAATTTATATCTGCATATCTTTATTTCTTTTTTTAAAATTAATTTGTGTCTTAGTGGTCAGAAAACTGATGATATATATTAACCTATCAGTTATTCCCTGAGGTTTCCTTCTCCACACCAAACCTAAACCTCTTTGGCATGTCCCGCAGTGAAGACTACAGTCTCCTACTGTCATTTATCAGGAGGTAAAATATAAATGAATTGGTAATTCAACTTTAAATTTAAGATGCATTTCTAAATAAATAGCTTTGTAAATTTAGTTCTGTAATTATTGTTTTATATGACAATTATAACTGACTACATAATTTTTTTTGGTAAGCTCTAACTGGGTCATTTTTAATTTTATAAAAATGTAATTTTCTGAGAAGTAAGGTAATTTACTTCCATTAATTTAATATTAATAAATACCCTGCATTCTTTTAGTTAAAGCAATCTGAAAAAAAATTGTTTGCATTTTGAACAGAGCCTTCAGTGGAATTTTAAAGTGTGTTTTTCTCTGCAGCTATTTATATTTCAAAATGGTTAGTTCAGAACATTGAATTTTTTAGCATTGTAGTTAGCAGAATGGAATCACAGAAGTGAAAACCTGTTTATGGTTTGAAGTGGATTATTGATTTTTAAAAATTCTGCAAGCAAGTCTTATATAAGCCTATATTTTACATTTTGCTTCCATAAAATTAGGAAGTATTTTCTGTCTTCGTTTTAAACATATTTCATTCTCAAGAACATCTATAAAGTCTAGACATGTGTAGTCCTTTTCCCAGTCTGTCTAGTATGTTAATTTTCTATTTGTCTCTGTGACTAACAAGATAGTTTCATGGACTATACAGCCTTTTAAATGGAATTACTTCTACTATCATATTATCTTTCTCTAGCTGAAGATAATTTTTTTAGATGTGTAGCTTTAAAGGAATGTATTTGCAGCATTATTTTCTGATCTAAATTTTTAAATTTTGTTGTAGATGGCTACTATGATTACACAATATGTAATATAAACTCTATAGTCATAAAAATAAAAGTATTTTTGTCTATTGCAAATGCTGAATATTTAATAATGAATTCAGATTAGGTAACAACATGTCAGTACCTAAGTATTTCGTATTGTTAAAAAAGAAAAATGATAAGACTAAACATTATACTATATAAACTAAACATTTTATTTATAGTCAAATGACCTATGCCACTTTAAATATATTTTATTTGGAGGTTGAGAAAACACAAATTTTGAAACCAGAGACATGATCCATCACCAATTAGCTGTGTGACTTAACTTCAATTGTTGGTTTTCTTTAATGTATAAAGTAGGAAAAATAGACCTTTTTCATATGTTTAATTTTTTAAAAATCAAGTAAATTCTATATACAAGTATACGAGTGTATATAATTTACTTTGCTCAAAAATGGTAATTGCATCATACTTGATCTGAAAAACCCAGCTACTAACCTCACAGTACTTGATATTTTTTTCTCTATTCTAGTGATTGCTTATCACGGAGATTTTATATTTTTGTCAAAAGCTGCAAAGGGTCTGAGATTTTACCAAGCTCACAAGTCATCCTGCCAGTTTTTTATAGGTGTGGTCAGAAGACATGAGATACCTAGGTCAGAGACAAATAATATTCTCAGTTACAGCAACAGCAATAGGCAAACTACCAGCACTTATGCCCATTCACTGGCTAGGTGACACTTCAGTACTTCATGATTTTCCTTTCACTAGAGGAACCCCAAGCTTAGGGAGTATGGATCTTTTATAATGGGCAGTGAACATGCTTGCCTTTTGCCCAGATTTTTCTTAGATTGAGAAAAAACCCCACACTTACCCTCTCCTCTGTAGTGAGATACCATCTCTATCTTTCAAAGCCGTCCACTACATAAATATTTGAAAAGATAGTTTGGAACAAAAATAGTCAGCACCTCTATTTATAAAATGTGCACAAATAAACTTTAGACTCTCATTTTACGTAGAGGGAAATGAGAGGGGGAGGGGCGGGGGTATGAAAGATGATGGAATGAGATAGACATCATTACCCTATGAACATTTATGATTGCATGAATGGTGTGAATCTGCATTGTGCACAATCATAGAAATGAAATTATGTACCCCATTTGTGTACAATGAATCAAAATGCAGTCTGTAAAAATTTTTAAAAATGTACACAAATATGAAAGAGGCATAGAGAATTGTCTCCAACGATTTCAGAGAACACTTGCCAAGTTCTAACTCTAAAGTGTAATCTAAGTTAAAACTTTGAGCTAGACTTAAAATCTAATTTTGCTTCAGTTTACTTGTCCTTAAAAATACCTAGTGTGGCAGTGGACAATAATACTGAGATCCCCTGGTTCCACTGTGCCTTTTCCCCATGGAGTCTTGCTGTTCCAGCCTTTACCTTCAGCAGTAAGCAAGGACTAAGATTCTGAGAAGTGAGAGATGAAATACTGTTGAATGTGGTTGGGACCCGTGCAAGTGAGGCAGGACAGTTTTGGCCAGAGGCAGAGGAGTGATTGGAGACAGCACTTAAGGATAACACAGTATGTTCTTTTCATAGCCAAACAGAGTGTACCTGACCTTAGACTTGTGATTCACATAGAAGGGCACACATCCATGGAAATTTTACTGACTAGTACCAAGACTTTATTTTTATGTAGCCATTTAAGGCTTTGCCTTTTGATAAAAAAAAAAAAAAAAAAAAAAAAAAAGTTTTCCAATATTTAGTTGACCCAAATTTATCACTAATGCTTCCTGATGCTTTTTATAAAGTTTGGTTCCTTTCTTTTTTTATATAAAAAATTGCAAATTGCTTTCCCATATTTGAACTACAATTACAAAACAAAACATAAGAAAAATATTTTACTTGGGTTGTAAGTTGTTGTTTTTGTTCTTTTTAGTACAGCTTCACCATCCAAGAAGTCCTGGTTAGGAGTGCGCCAAATTTTTGACCATAACTCATTCTTTCCAGTAGTTTTATCTTAGTTCTGAGCATTGACTTTCATGTGAAGTTTGAAATATATACCAAGATTTGTATTCATAGATAATATTTTGAACATTTTAGAATCTACATCTTCATTTGTTAAAACATGTGAATACATAGAGAAAAAAAAGAATATACTAGATAAAGTTTAACTCTTTTTATATCTAAACAAGATGAGGCTTTACGAAATTCTAAACACTTGCTACCAAATGTAAACTATTATCATTGACATAATTTAAATTGTTTTTAAACATTGATCAATAAAAGTCACTTCTCTGAGATGGCACTGATAATTGTTTCTTTTCTCCTTTTTTTGTACCGAGGATTGAAACCAAAGACTTTTTACCAGTGAACTACATTTACAGTGCTCTCTATTTTTTTTTGTTTGTTTGTTTTGAGACAGGGTCTCATTAAGTTGCTGAGGCTGGCTTTGACCTTGTGATCATCCTGCCTCAGCCTCCCAAGTTACTGGGATTACACTCCTGTGCCACCTCGCCTGACTCTGATGGATGTTTCTAATATTCTAAGCAGAGAAGGCCAAAGTTCACTTGTTCTCTGTGCTCTCTACTCCTGACATTCCACTCTGTTTTCTATGGGATCCTTGATGCTTCTCTCATTCCAAAGACTCTTGCCTCCAGTGCCACACATGGTTATGTTTCTTATGCAAAGCATTTTTTCTCCAAGTAAAATTCTCCTCTCTTTAGTATAACTGACTTCAGCAAGGTGGTATCAGAAGTAAGCTGATGGAACTAATTCAGACTAAATTACACCCTTGCCCTTGTCATAAGCTTCTTAAATATATTTGCATTTTTAGAAAAGATTGCAAACCCAATGAATTTCTAATTGGCAGAATTTCTGGAAGTACATGCAAATTCCCATTCAGTCTCTCAGCAATCCACCCACCCCCAACGCTTGCTGAATCCATCAACTTTTCTCCATCTCCACAATGACCTGTCAATTCCAAGTTAAAGTTTTCATATCTTCCCACTTCTGTTCTTGCTCCTGTATAATCCAGCCCATTATGAAGACTGTAGCAAGACGAATCTTACCTTCACCCTTTCATAAATGTGTAAAACAAACCTCTTAGTTCTGCTCATGGCAGAAACAGTGAGGCCCAGATAAGCATCTCTCTTGTGCTCTGACTTGACCCAGGGATAGATTTTGGCCTAGGCAGGAGTTACACCATATGCTTACAGGGCTCTAGCATGTGACATAACAAATTTATAAACAAATTCAGAAGCTCTAGAGGCGAGATAACCTGTATGTTTTCAGGATTGGTCTGTTATCAAATGTAGAGACTCTTCAACAAAAATCATCTGGTCTCCGAGAAGAGCTGCTGCTTTCTCTATCAGTCATTTTTTGGTCACATTTTTTCCCCCTATCAAACACTTAGTGTGCCATCTAAAGTACTTCCCTACCTGAAGTTCACTACCTACAACACTGGTATTTTTCTTCCAACCATAGAAAAATCCTACAATCTGATTTCTCAGTTCATCCACAATAAAAATGGTAGTAAATGATACCAGTACACACTGCACTGATCTCTCGTCCTAGGATAGCTTCCTGACATTGCTAATATGGAAAACCTACACACTTATCCCTGCAGTCATCAGCTCATTCACCATATCCAGAAAAACTGGCCAGTAGTCCATCAAGCAGTCTCTCTCAATTGCCCCCTAAATACTTACAAAAATTCATATCCCCCCCAAAAAAGTTGAGAACTGCTCATAGAACTTTCAGTACAGAGGAATCTAGGGGGAAGTTCCCTGCATTTAAAGGTCGATGGAACTAAATAATAGTTCTTGATGCTTTGTTGAATTCAGTGTCAACAGAGAAGACCCTCTCCTCTATGATCAGGATGTATTTCAAAAGAAAAGCCAGAAGAGTGTGCTGGTTTGTAAAAGAAAGTCTCAGTAGAGTTTTATCCAGTCCTCAGTTGGGTTAGATATAATAGACACTAGGAAATACAGCACTAATTTGTCTTTCAATTCTAGACTTGAAGAGAAACCAGGTGAAAGGTCAAGGACATATTCCTTCCAAATTGAGAATATTGATTTTAAAATGAGAAATAAATAAATAATAAAATAAGTATCCCAAAATTTAACTGACCTAGAACTAATTGCTAGGAACATTTTGTGTACACATTTTATATTGAAAGTTTATGTTATTGTTCTTTTAGACATTGACTCAAGACTCTTCAAAGTGAGTTCTACCTAATTTGTCGAGCTAGATTTATACTTTCTTCTGTGTTCCTTGTTGTACCTGCAAAAGCCAAGGTTCCTTGAAGGGGGACCTTATTTCTTCATTGCTCAAATTCAGTGCATGATCAGAGTCCCTGTTATGTAATTTTCACTCTAATATTTTGAATGTTCAAGATGAACGGAATAGAAACAATGCTAATGAAGGGGGTCAGAGATGTGGAAGGGGGCACTGCCATCATCAAAGGGTCTTGCCATTGCTTAGACTGATTTATCTATTTACTCAATATGAGTTCAATATTCAGCTGATGCTTTGAGACAGAGAGCAGGAGCAGGAGAGGTAGGAAATGCTCTCATTCCTCCTGGTCATAATTGCCTATTGCCTATTTTTAATAATAAAGTATTCATATTTATGAAACAACCAGAAAACTGTTATATAATTACCCATAATCAAGGTAGAAACATCAATAAATTTCATGTTGTAGTGGCAACTTCCAGGTGGTTATCCTGTAGCCAAGAGATAGCACATCATTGCTTTCAAAAAGGATGGGTTGAACCCTTTATCATATTGTTGGTTGATCCTTGTGCATGCAGGCTAGAGATGGACAAGTAATTCTGTCAAGTAGCCTTATATATTTGTGCTATTTCAACCTCAAAAGCTTCAGTATTTGTTCACCATTTCTTTTGAGGAGAAGCTAAATGCTGACTGCCGGAAGATGAAGCAGAAAGACAATGGTGAGAGGTCTTTCTTTACTTGTACAGTGATGCTTTAGTACTTCTTATAGATTTGCTTTCTGGGCAGATTCTTCATACTGATGGTTCTGCATTCAGGGTGGAGGAAATAAATCTCTCATTTCTTGCTGACTATTGTGTTTTAGCTTCTTTTACACGTGGGTCCTGTGAAAGAAAGTGAGAATGCGTGAGATATGACCAGAAAATCTAAATCAGAAAGAAGGAAAGACCATCGATTGAGACTGCAGTAGATGTGGAGCATATTTTTCTTCTTAAGCTCTCAGCATTAAAAAAGAAAACACACAGGAATCTCATATAACAGAATGGAATTGCTTTGCCTAGTAAAGTGTAGGATCATCTCTCCTTCATTCTCTTCTTTGCCCTTTCTTTCCTTCCTCCTGGTGGCCCCCATAGATACCTTCTTGACATCTCTTAGAGTGACTGTTCTCTTTGTGTATGCATTCTTTGATGATCACTCCAACAAAATGTGATTTTTTTTTCCTCTGTCATTCCCAGCATTTATTTTCACTAATACTCATTTGGGTATTGTAATTTAATATATAATGTTGCCTGCTACTCTTTCATACAAAGTTCTCTTATTTCCATCTAAATTGTAAATTCCTCTATGGCTAAATAAATCTTTCTTCATATCATATGTCTCCACCTCAACTAAAATATGTGTATAATAGATGTCTGGATGAGAGATCTTTTCTTTATAATTGCAAAACCCAATTTGAACTAGCACAAACAAAAACTAATTGGTTAGTTGGTTAAATCAAAGATGTATTTGGCTTCGATCTTAACTGACTCCAGGGGACAAAGTCACAGGATCCCCCTCATCTCTCTCTCTCTCTCTCTCTCTGTCTCTCTCTCTCTGTCTCATGGTCTCAGTTTCACTTCTTTCTTTGTGTTGTCTTAATTCTTTGTTTTTGTAGATGTGCTTTTTTTCACATGATAGGGAAGATGACTAAACCATTTTCAGTTCAGAAACACCACCATTTCTCTTCATCTCCAAATTGAGAAGCCAGTTTGGGTCACCAGACCACCCTATTAGACACTGTGATCAGGAGAATAGCTCTGAGTCTACTTACCTGGTCACTTTATTGTTTTGCTAGGGGCTGTCATAATAAAGTACCACAGACTAAGTAGTTTAATCAATAGAAATTTATTTTTCACAATTTGGAAGATTAAAATTCCAAGATCATGGTGTCCACGAGTTCATTTCCATCTGAGGCCTCTCTTCTTGACTTGCAGATGGCTTCTATCTCTCTGGGCCCTCATATGGTCTTTTATGTCTGTATTCTCATCTCTTCGTAGGACATCAGCCATATTGGGTTAAGGACTACCCTGATGACCTCATTTTACCTTAACTACCTCTTTAAAGGCCTTATCTCTAAATGTGCAGTTAGGACTTCAATATATAAATGTCTACGTGGGACACTATTAAGCTCATAATAACCAGAGATGGGTAGAGAAGTCAGGGCATTGTGATTGGCAGTTTCCGATGAATCCACATGAATAGGGGAGAACAGGCCTCCAAGAAAAGAAAGGAGAGACAAAAACATCAGACACCTGTTTTGTGTTTGATAAATATTTATTGACTGGATATGGTAAAGTTTATGAAATTCTTTTAGGCATAAATAGCCTCCAAATAATTTTTTAAAAGTAGAATATTAATCTGTCCTTCTCTTTAGCGCCGAAGATCTCTGATACTACCTACTGACTACCACATCCTTTTTTGCTGGTTTTCATGGAGATTTGTCTTCCCATGTAATGCTTGATTATTTGCTACCTGAAACCTCAATTGTCATATGCTCCCAGTTCTTGCTTCTGCTCCCTAGAGTTAGCTAATCCCATAAATTAATTAGTGGTGTTATACTTTCTTCTCTCAAATGTACATTTTCCCCCCATGGGAAATATTTTAACCCAAATGAATAATCTATTGGTGAGAATTTTAGACATGATTGAGGACCAGGCAAAACCCCATGGAAACTGTTGAATCATGCAAATGCCCTGACCACCCACCCAGCCTGACCTATTTATAAAATTCACAGCTCAGCCTGTGAACCATAAATATCTAAATTAACTAATCACAGCCAAAATCAAATAAAGAGTTTGGAGAAAATGATAGCATAGCTTTGCTTCATTTCCTTGAAAATGAGAAAAGTGTCTGCTGCTTGTTGTAGCCTGTTAATTGGAAACTATATCTTTCTTCTGTCCACTTGTCATACCCATGTAGCAATTGTGATATTTTCTCCATATAAATTTTTCCTGAACTATTGTGTGTGCAACTAAAATATTAGGCACTTATCTGAAGTCTTGATAAGATGCTTGACAAACATGGCATGCTGCAAAATAGATGAGAAAGTTCTTGCAGCTATGGTCAAACGTTTTTATTTTCAAGCCATCCGGGGCTACACTCAGGATTTACAAGAGCTAGGTTAAGAAAGCTGCAGAGCACAATCAGCTTCCAGGATTTAACTGCTGGGATGGTGAAAATTCGTCCTGAAATTTACGTGCTCTGTGAGTAAACCTGATGTGTAAATGAGAAATGTACCATACTGTGATTTTGATCTGTTCATTTATGCACTTTAGAAATTCATTGAGCATGCACACAAACACACACACACACACACACACACACACACACACACACAGAGAGAGAGAGAGAGAGAGAGAGAGAGAGAGAGAGAGAGAGAGAGAGAGAGAGAAAGGAGAGTCAGATTGAAAAAAAGAGTTCAGTGTTAGGAGGTACAGTGAGTATGAACTTCAAGACAGTCATTCTCCCAGTCTCCTTCTGGTGGTAAAGACAGATATAGAACAACATAAAAACTACAAGTGTTATGAAAACAAACAAACAGATTCAATAAGTTTTAAGTGTTCAAAACTTTCTTCATGTATTTTTGCAGAAGTCCAGGACTGTGCACTGACTTTTGATTTGCAACATATCCTCAATATTAGAAACATGAAGCATTGGCTGAAATGCACACCATTTTTTAAATTTTGTGTGATGTGACAAGTTTCCATGGAAGGATGGTGATTGTTATGACTATTCCTTGAATTTCTCATTGTTACCATGATAATTAATGAGACAATTTATTGGGACCAATACATTGTAACAGACATTAAGTCTCTTCCAATGTCACACATTCTGTTACAAAATACATTGATAAAAATAAAAAAATGAGAGTTGCAGGAAACCACCAACAAAGAGAAACAGGTTTGTGTCACTACATAGAATCTCAGCATCCGTCATCCACAGTTGAAGTTCTGATTAGAAAGGATAGTTATCTTGGCAGAAGTATAATTAACTGAATAATGGAGTAGCTTTGGAAGATGTTTTACTCTTTAATGATGAGTTGGGTGTGCTCCTGTCTGGGAGAGAAACACAGACTCTATTATACAGTAAACCCCCTTCAAACCCTATGATTCATTGCATCAATAACTTTCGAGACTTATTTTCTTTCAACTTCTCCTAGCACCATCTAATGGTGAAATACAGAACTTACTCTTTTCTTGAGTCATTTTAAATAATGACATCATAGGCTCATAGCAGCAGTGTCATCCCAGTGTGCATAGTAATCTCATAAGCAAATGTTTTCCATATCCAAGGATCAATGTACCCCATAAAGGACAGAAGTAGGTAATTCATCCACATTGTCTAGGAGCATGGCCCATTTTGCCTCACCTTTTTCTGAACACCTGTGAGAATATATGTACGGAAGAGAATTCTAACCTAGAGGCAGTCACTTTCTGGGCTGCATAGCTAGAAAATAGCACATCCATATCTCAAGTACTGTACTATAACTGTTATGATAAACTTGATCTACTATTTTGTATTTTAATCCTCTATTATAATGCAGGAAAATTAAAAGGAGTTATTTTTTTAAAAAATCTCCTGTACCTAATGAGAAATTGAATTATTTACTCATTCTATTCCTCCTCCTCTTCTTTCATTAACTAACATAATCCTTTTAATTTCTTTTTTTGTGCTGATATTTACAGATGAGCAGAATAAGTGTACTTGCTGCAGGCAGAAGATGGCTTGCTTTGGTTCTCTTTGTTTTAGTGGTGGGAACTGCCAGGCCTGGGACAGTCAGAGCTGCAGTCATCCATGCTCACCAGCAGGCTCTCCCTTGAGGGTCCTCCTACTCTCTCTTATTACCCTTTTTCCGATGTGCCTACTCCAGTCTCAACTCCCCAAGCCATCTACAACCTTTTTCAGGGAGAATAAAAAATGTGCCATGACAAACCTTATCCTGTGGTCTTATGTCTGGGGTAGTGGTGAGTCAGATGTGGGTACAGCCACCTGCCGCAGGTCTGGGCCTCTAGAATGATAACGACACTCCTTTCATTACTTGAAAAGCTAAGAATTAGTTGTTCTTTCTTTCTGAAGCTGCTTTCCTGGCCTTCATAGAAGGATTATATGATATTCTTTAGAATTCACCGATTGCGCTGCCAAACGGGTTTGTAAAGAACCAACAAATTTGAGAATGCGGGTTAATGAATGTGAGGAGAGCCAAATTATGTTTTATAGGAAATATATGATGTAGGGGCAATAATGGTCGGTCCTGAAAATACTTTCAGAAAGAGTAATTGCTTTGACCTGATTACACAACTGCTAGAGTATAGTGGTAGGCGCAGACAGAGCCAGATTCCATATGTAAATTCCATCTTGGTTACATAATAGCCTAGTGACCTTGGGCAAGTTTATTACCTTCTCTATGCCTCAGTTTTCTGTTTATGATATAGGGATGATCATCATTCTGTCTCCTACAGTTGTTAAGAGGATAGATGAGGTTAATGTACTATAGTATTTGGGACAGTGCACACAGTAAGTATGTCATAATTGTTCAGTGTTATGCTTGGTTGTTCAATAAGTATTAGTTGATAATTATTAGCTGCCACTTTCATCTAGTTTGGTGAGACACATGTTTTTCAGGATTCAGTAAGCTAGAATAAAACTTGTATCCTAACTTAGTCACAAAAATATTCTTTTACCTCTACCTATACTAGCTATCTTCATCTTAAAATTCTGCTACCAATCACTTATGGGTATCTCCAAGATTCCTATCAGACCTCATATTCTTCTTTTGATAACATTTATTAACACCCATAGAGTGAAATATCTATAAATCACCTATACACCAAATTTTAACAAATCAGTATAATACCTGCTAAAGTTTAGATCTGGAATATTTTCCAAAGGCTCATGTGTTGAAGTCTTGGTCCCCAGAGCTGCAATGTTCAGATGTGAGGCTTTTGGGAAATTATTGAATTATAAGGGCTCTGATGTCATCAATGGATTAACCCATTGATGTCTCACAAATAGTAGCGAATGAACTATTGGGAAGTGGTGGAACTGTGGGAAGTGGAACCTAGTTGAAGGAAGTAGGTTACTGGGAATGTTCTGAAAGGGTCCATGTTGGTCCCCAAGTCCTTCTCTCCCCTCTCTCTGCTTCTCGGTTGCAATGAGATGTGCACTTTTTTTTTTCCACTCTGCCACACCCTTCTATCACAATGTGCTGCCTCACCACAGGCCTAGAAACAATGGAATCAGCCAACCATGGACTGAGATGTCTACAACTGTGGGCCAAAATAAATTTTTCTTCAAATTTTTTTCCCCCCTCAGGATTTTGTCAGTGACAAAAAAAAAAAAAAAAAAAAAATGACTAGTACAATATCCCTACTATAACATAAAGGATAATTAAGAGGAAAATAATTTATAATATAGTAACATGTATTTCAATATATAAGACTTTATGCATGAAGATACCAGAAGATAATAATACTCAAATGTTTCCACTCATATTTAGAATCACCGTGAATATGACAGCTAAAAATGCAGACCGATGTGCTGATATTTTAGGGAAAATCAAGATTCCATGAGGATGCTGCTGTTGATGATGTGTCTTTCCAAAATGGTGAACAGTTCTCGAGAAAAATCACAAATAAAACAAAGCTTACCGTTCCCTTTCTTGGCCATCGAATTGCTTTCTGGAAAAATTGAGTGTATATTAAAACTGAGAAAAAAATGTGTTTTTTTAAAATTAAGACAAGATCTGATTTAAAATAATTACTAACGGGCCTTTCATCCATGCCAGTGTCATGTGAGACATCAAAAAGTTCTGTGGGATAAAGATAATTCATTCATTCAAGGTGATTGTTCACATTGCAGCAGCCATTTTGGTATATGCATTGGTCAATGAGAATGGCCACCTAACTAAATAGGTGCTGGACTTTTCTACCTCACCAATGCATTTCAAATGAATATCAGATTTATTACTCAAGGCATACATCTAACATTTATAGTCCTCATTCATTAAATTTCAGTAGCATTCCTAAACACTGTGATGCCTCCAAATACCTGCCTTGTCTTAGAAGGCATACACTGTGTGCTCATGAGCACAGACCTCTCGTAACCTGTCACCACTCACCATTCACTCCATTTCTGCTCTGGTGCCCTGAGGTCATCTGCTGCCCACGCACATCACCAGTCCCACCCCCAGCTGTATCCACTTGGTGGGGGCTGTTGCTGCATCTGGCCACGTTTGTGGCTGAGGTGCCATGTCCAATGTCAAGGATGCCAAAGTCCATGCTGTGCCTGCTTTTCCCCTTGCTGCTGCTGAAGCTGTTGGTGCCATGGTCCATCATACCAGTCCCTGTCCTGCCCATGGCCTGAGACTCTCTTTGTATTTTCCAAATCTTGAATAAATAAAAAAATAAGTTGGTTTCTTCACTTCAGCAGGCAGAACCCTTCTTTTATTTTCGAATATGATATACTTCCAACATTAATTTGAAAACTTAAAAGATAATATAAAAATCATATTTTTTACTGTTGTTTTAGCTTTTAATATAAAACTTGGAGAGAAATAGAGTCTATGGAATATAAAACAATATACACAAAGCTGCCCTCCTAATTCATGTCATTATCTTGGGATTCTCTTGCTATCCACCTCTTTTTGATTTAGGACAGATTGATTCTTTGCTGCCAGGCCTCACGCACATTTCTTTCAGTCAAGGCCAAACACAGAGGCCTGCTAGTGGAACACAAATTAGTTTCACACTTACACTCCACCAGAGGAGTAAATAATAACCAGATAGTACCTCTCCGTCTCTCATTAACCACAGAGTTGAAAAAGAAAACAGGCACTTTTTTTCTTTCTCTTTCTATTTTTGGGGGTTGTGGTCCTGTGTTTAATATCATCAAGTTCCAACAATGTCACAACTGGACCTGAAGTATTTCTCATAAGCAGAGTTTAGACACAGGGATGTATTTACCCTATGAATATAAAGCCATCATTACTTCTATCTTTGTGTTCCAAATATTGCAGAAGCAGGAAAGTTTATTCTGAATCTAAATACAGGGTTAGGAAAGAGTGGGGAGAGATGACATGCTTAAGTAAACTGCTTATGCCTAACGTCGTCTTCAGTTCAGTGTTTTGTAATGTTTCTGTTTCTATATTCCTCATCACAGTCCAGTGTGAGTCAGTCAATAGCCAATTTTAGAACACTTTTGTGTCATTTAAGGGAAAGAACTTTCAACTCTATTCATAACCAGTTATGAAATGCCAGGTACCACCCACAAAGCAATGGCTAAATTTTTCCAATTATACAATTTATTGGTAAATCTACAAAATGAGAAATGTGCCAGGTGCACTCTGAGCTCTTAATTGAAGGAAGTTTTACCTGTTGGACGGATTTTAATAGGGTGTTTTGCTTTCTGTAAGCCATTTAAACTACCTTTTAAACTGTTGGTGGACAAAAAGCCCTTAATCATATAGAATGTGGCTCATAGGGGAAAGCAAAACTGGAAAGAAAACAAGAAAAAAGAAAGAAAGAAAAACCCTAGAGTCCGAAGTCAATTTTGAGAATTTCTTGTCTGAAACATGGGTCCTAATGTCAGCTCAAAACTCCAAGGACTGATGGAGACCGAATATTTTAAGTGATTTGGGAACAAAAACCAGATTTAGGGAATGGAAGGAAAGGCTGAGTAAGGAGTAATATGCTCTGGGAAATCAGACTTAGCTGCAAGTTGGAGACTAGGTGAGTAGTTTTGAAGAACAGCTCTATAAACCTGAATTGCAAATCATCTGGTGGATAATGGTGGCCGTGAACTTTTGTCACTCTTCACTCTAGATCCATGAAATTGAATGAACACTCTTGAGTTCAGCCTCGCTCCTTATAGAAACTTTGTGTGCTTGTTCTTTAAATCTGATTTGGTTCAGCTGCCAGTTGCCCCCTGTACCCCACACTGACCATGCCTTTTGTCTCACAGAGGGCCCCCCAGCAAAGATTCAGACAAAAGGAACCCCACCCCAGCCCCACTGGACTGAGCCAGCTGCAGAGGACCTAGGCAGAAATGACCCTCTGAGAAAGATGAGCATCATGTTGAGATAAGCAAACAAATTAACAAACGAATTAAAATATCCCTTTCCAATAACAGCACATCTGACTCCAAAAGCCTGAAGAGTAGTTCGAAATTTTAAATAGTATTTTGGGGTGTAGGTGAGGGAAATGGGGGATTACAGACAAAATGGTGGTAAAGGGTGAATTTGTCTTACTAACACACAATGAAATTCCTGTCCAATTCTGTTTTCATAACTCTCTTCTCTCCCCAAGCAACTCTACTTCACCAAGCAACATCCTGCCCAATCTCTCTCCTCTTTGGGCTCTTTGTCCACTCTTCTCTCGCCAGCTCATTTGGGAGATCAATCAAGCAATTGATTTTTTCCCACTATCCCAAACAAAATAACAAAGATTTAGTTTCCAAATAGCATGTGTCCATCTTCCTTAGATGGGGAAGGAAGAGAGGAAAAGCTGTGCTTTGATATTTTGTTTTCACTGTTGCCAGCTAACTTGAATACTTTGCAATTCAATACTACTTGCAATTCAAGCTTTTAAATCCAACTCTGGTGGCTGGGTCTACACAGCCCCAAACAACAGACTTTGAATGGTTATTCAGTGACTTTGAACCTGAATGATGCCAGAGCTCACAACATTTTTAAAGCAATGACTACATGTCCCCAGTTTATTGAAAATGCCTGGGGCATTATTTGGTGTCACAAAATATTTTCCTTAGGACTTTTAATACATTTGATATAAAGTAGCAAGATACAAATGATTTCTTATCCACCTATTCTAAGGCATCTAAGTAGCAGTTTAGAACAGGCATCTAAGTAGCAGTTTAGAACAGTTTAGAACTAAGTTCCAGTCTAGAATTTCTACACAGGGAATATGCAAGTATTTAATTGAGATAACATGGTGATGTCAAAACCCTAAAGACAGGGTTAGAATACATAAAATCTCTGGAAAATTTGTGTGTGTGTGTGTGTGTGTGTGTGTGTGTTCATTATATAATTCATATATAATCATTTTATATATTCATATATATGCTAAAACCATTTTGGCAGAATAAAAGATGAGAGATGTCTCAATTAAATTTGAAGAACATCCTTATGGAAATAGTCGTCAGAATTCAATGCCCTGGACTGAATTGTACCTGAAAAAAAGAAACAGGTTAGCTCTAGATTTTAAAATCCAAAACAAGAACAGCAGGAAATAATTCAGTAATTTAATATCTAATTAACAATTTTAAGAACCAGTAGTCATTTAGCCCTTCAGACATGAAGGCCCCTCCTCTTTGGTACAGTCAATTGATTAATTCTTTAGTCATTTATGAGACATAAAATAGGTCAGAAGCACTTGGCTATTGATCCACTCAACTAGCTAAGGTTGAAAACCTGAGCTACCATTTCAAATCTCATCAGATTGTGCCTGACTTCTTATTCATGCCCTGTTGTCCTCAATCTACTAGAATTGAACTCCTGTGTGATAGTGCCACTCAGCCAATCCTAAACCCCCAGAGTCCAATCATATTGCTGGTCAACTGGAGGGAAAGAATCTCAGGACAGGATGGTTCAGTCATAATAAATTTCCTCAGTCTCCTAACCCAAAACATTTTCTGATATAGTCATATGTTTCTGTCCTATTTCTAGCATTTGAATCTCTAGCCCTCATCAGATTTAATTTTGGCAACTGGTTCTGGAATCTGTATGTTCTATATTCTTACCTCACTCACTTTAGGAATTGCATATTATGAAAATCCTGATATTTTAAATAAGTGGTTGGCTCAAATATAATCCATTTACTTGTAAATAATGCAGAAGGAGATGAGCAAATTGGCAGCAATACTGTGTACATTTTTCTATGCTGAAAACGTGGTGTAAAAATGGCAGGTTAAGAAGCCCCGTGAAGTCATCATTAAAGAAGAAATAAGTTAATGTATAGTTTAATTTAAACAGGGGCAATGACCCTCAGTGACTGTATCTTACATTTAAATCAGGATTGACTTCAATGTACTTAAAAAGAATTTTGAATCACTCTTAAAGAGTTCTAGTAAGTCATTAATTATTCTGATATAAATGATATTAATAATATTTCATGGTTTAGTCCAGAAAGTGTTCCTGAGAAAAAGAGTTTAATATTAATCAAGCGCTTAACTTATTTTCACTGTGGGTGGGCTTAGGCAACTATTTTATTGTTACATTTGTTACACTCTGTGTATTAATATTTGTTGGAAGTTGTGTTTCAAATTGTTATTAATGATGTTCATTAATTTATATCAAATTATTCATCTTGGGTCTTGCTGAAGTAATCAAGCATTTTTTCCTTTTTTAAAAATTTATTTTCCTCTGGAAAATTCATGCAGAAAAGCATCAAAGGAAAATTAAGCTGCCATAAAGTAATAAAACAATCTTTCATGCTGTTTGGTCATTGCAGTGAAATCATAGGGCAAGAAAATTGAAGTAGTAGTCTAGACATAGCTTTTATTACCAAGGAAAATGAGCGGAATTCAAGGTTCTTATGTTGTCATGGTCAAAACATAGAACAGTCCATGGGGAAAATTGGTTTTGTAGAATTGCATGACTTTGACACTTCTTCTGAAAAAGTCTAGGAGGAGAGCATTTATGGCTTGCATTTACTGAGTGCTCAATAGGCGTTTGACTGATGGATCGGTTAGTTGGTGGGAATTTTATATTATGACTATCCCTTTAAAACACATTACTATGTCTTTGATCTGGTTGTTTTTATAGATCAAATTGTGTCTCCACTTACCTCAGGATATGGAGCACAATGCATTTCCTGTAAAAAACAAAATGCAAGTTACTCTTTTTCCTCCAAAGAGTACTGCATTGAAATATAATGGCATTTGTATTTGTGGTTTGATGTACCTCATCCAGTAAGAGTATATAAAAGATATGAAACCATAGAGAAGAAATTATGATGTCAAAGACACCTAGGTAATAATACAATATTGTCAGATCTTCAAAAATTAATTGTGAGTTGCCTGAGTTATGCCTGAATTATGTATTAATTTTATGTGTTTTTTATATGTTTCTGGCCAATACTATTTGCATAAAATGAAGGTAAAAAGTTATCAAGGAAATTGATGTATTTGGAGAATTCAGATCTCCAAATTATGTAATTTAAGTTCAAGTGTAGGTCTAAAACAGTTTAGGGGTTTTTGTCTATGTGTGGTACATATGCTAGCTGTTTCATCTTGTTTGAAAAGATGTTTCTCCTTGAACAAAATAGAGAGGAACAGACTTGAATATGGTAGTAACCAGGCCAGCCCTAGGGTTGCTCCATCCGTAGAACATAATACAGAATTCCTTGAAATAAGTGAAGCTGAACAGGAACTGAACTGCTTTCATGGGACACTGGCTTGCTAAACCTAAGGAAAGTTGCTCAAGGCAGAATGTGCGTGTGCGTCTTTACGGTCTGTTTCTAAGTATAGGTGCTGTTTTGCTTTTGGTCTGAACACTTGCCCTCATACTTCTTGTTTTGTTCTTAAGAGACTAGTGTCAAATGCCAGATGTTTAAGAATCACATCAAAGAAGGCCTAAAGGGTTATTTATCTAATAGTAGTGATGAGAACCTCTTATAATTAAATAAGTCAAAAGGAACAGCATTGTTGCTCTAGCTTAAAGTTAGAAATAGGATTTCTAAGTTATAGAAGATAATTCTACTAACCAGCCACCAGTAGAATCTACTTAATGCTCTTTGAGCACTCAATATGAGCAAAGTACTGTGCAACGCACTTTAAGGGAATTTGATATTTTTGTTAGCATCCATATGAGATTGGTTCTTATGATTACCATTATTCTAATTTTCCAGATAAAGATACTAAACTAAGAAAAGCTAAGGAATTGACTGATAGCCACACCTATGAATAAGATAGTCATTAAAAGTCAAGAATTATGATTTTTAAAAAATAAATGTTATTTGTAAATTATTTTTGGATATAATATTGGTTAGTATAACATGTTGACTGTAAAAGAACATGCAATTTTATTGGTTTTTTGGCCCACATCTTCTCAAACCCACATTAAGTCTTTCTGGTGAAACGAATGGAACTTTGACCCCAAAGTTCAACCCTTCTAGGATGTCCTTGTAAAAGGCAACCTTTCTTTTTGCTATCTGTTGGTAACCCTCTCTTCTGTGGTTTCATGTGCTCTCATGGTCCCAGGAATCTTTGTCATTATGAGGTATCTAGGTCTTAGATAACTGATCTTTGAAATGTTGATTCATGCCTGCTTCCCAGGGCTTCCTGGGTATTGTTAGAGCATGCCAATCTAAGGAACACCACATTGAGGTGAGAGAGAAAACCAATCCCCTCCCACATTACACACATATTCTGTGTCTGAACAATAAATGGACATGTACAACTCTAGTAAAGCTTCTCAGCACTTGGCTTGCTCATCATTTCTATTTCTATATCCCTTTTTCTATGGCCAGTACATATATCAGTGAATACATCTCTGGTTATCTGGATAAGAAGAAATTGGAGTACACTATTATCTTCTCCATTAAGTCATAATAACATATATTAAGAATGATTCCTTTGTACCTGGGAGTCACAGAAAATTAGACTTGTAAATGACCCTAGACATCAACTAGTTATTCCTTCCGCCATAGTTGTTCAGCACCCCAGGTGCTTTGCTGCTGTGCTTTTTTATCATCATACAAGGAAGGAAACAGATCGAGAGGAAAAGGTATTTGTTCTCTCTAGGAAGTGGCAGAACTTGGACTGTGCCACCCAGCATGTGTTTCCAGAACATCTGCCAAGCACTCATCGACTTCAGGGTCTCATCCTTGTTACTCCTATCACAGACTTGCTAGTCACTGGAACCTTCTTTCACATGTAGTATATTTATGTACTCCCTTTCTCCCACAGTAGGCACCATGGTGTAGTAAAACAAAAAATTACATTGAACATTATGAAACTGCTGATTTCTGATCAATATTCAACCATTATTTACCTAACAAGAGGCAATTTCATATGGTTCAGTGTAGGCTAACTTTTGTTGCTACAAATGCTCTATGTGTACACACACATACACACACACACACACACACACACACACACTTGTTTCTCTGGGACATGTGACCAATAAGGAGTAAATTAGAGCCCAAACTCATGTTTTCCTAGAATCACGTTTGTGCTGGATATTCTCCATTTGCCCTTCCAGATTTGCTGTAGACCCTTCTCCAGAAGGTTATCCTGCATAGACTGCATCAGTATAAACCCCTTGTCCTCTGACTCTAAAAGAAATCAAGCTTAGGAGAAGACAAGTTGGGGATATTTATTCCCTACCTCCTTTCCTGTCAAACTCTGGCTTTGAAGGACCTGTGTTCCTCTACTGGTAGCCATAGCTCTTGCTTGGTGGCTTTTTCATATCTATGATCAAATTATTCCTGGATAAAACTTCAGTTTGTGTATATGTAAAGTTATATTTGCTCTGCATGTATGTTCTGAAGTTATATTTGAATAGTGTTTATACCTGTAAGCTTTGTACTGAGACTTGTCAATGCTCTCTAGGCAGGAATAACAAGATACTTATAAACAGTGCTTATTTATACTGCTATTCTAAAAACTAATTGTTAATTATTAATTAAGGCCTTTAATATTATTAGACATTTTGAAATAAGAAAACACTGGCTAAGTTTAGTTTCTTAGTATGAAATTCAAGGCAAAATTCAAACATTTATGAAATATAATTATTCTTTTACTATTATTTTCATATTAATTATTAGCTATGGGGCAAAACATTAAATCAGATGCATTGTAAAATTGACAACTAATCTTTGCTAGTACAAGTGTTTAGTTTTTACCTGTGGTATATACAATTATATATAAGAAGAAGAAGTAACCAAAGAAACAAGAAGAATAAATAACCAAAGAAAATATTTTTAATTCACTAGAATAACTTTTTGGTTTCTAACCACAGGTTGGATTAACTTCCAAGAACTAGTTTATTGCTAGAACAAACATTGACTGAGCATCTATTATGCATCAACATTGTGTTCAGTGATGTGGAAGGTTTAGAAGATTCATGGGAATAACATTCTGGATTCTAGAAAGCTCCTTAACAATGTCAAAAGCCTGTTAAGTGTTGATTGGCAAGAATGGAACCAGTAATCCAGGTGTTTTAGTTTTGTTTCTATCTTCCTTTTCATGTAACTGCACCAGTCAGCAGGCACTCAGTACATAGCAAGCTAGATTTTAAAAGGCATGAAAAGCAGTCTTCATGCATCCTTAACAAATTGTTCATTTTTACTCTAGGTAATCAGTGAAGTTACAGGCTTCAGTGCTCTCTGAAATAAGCTAAGAGTAGGCAATAAATAAAAGTTCAGCCCTATTCACCATGTGGTATTTCACATCTGAATCTATTATACATTCAGTCTTCATATTATGGGACAGGAAAGCCAGAAAGATGCATGCTAGGTCCCTCACATTTAATTGCTTCCTAAAGATGTTAACCAGAATGTGTTAATGAATGAGGAAAGCTATTTGGAAGATGATCTGTGTCCTACAGCATCAGTTCCCAAACTCCGTCCAAGAAAAGAAGCTAATTTGAGCATCATTTGTAGAAGATTTGTAGGTTCTTGGAGTGTGTCAATGGGTCAGGGAAAAGGGGACAGGGACAGGAAAAAAAGTGAATTGGAATGACCTATTGAGAGAGGCTTTGGTGGACAGGTCAAATAAAAGACAGAAGAGAGTGCCTCTAGACAAATCTTTGATTCTATTAAATAATAATCCAGGATCCTTCCATAATTATTTATCAAATTCCATAAAATACACTTTTAGTGACTTTAGATATCAATGGAGTTTATTTCCATAATCAAGTGGAGTGGGGATAGTTTTAGATGTGAAGGAATAACTAATGCCAAAGTTATTTTTTAAAAAAAAGAATCATAAAATATAACCACCACCAAGCCTAGGATAACAAAACGGGAAATCTAAAATTTATTGATATAGTATAAATAAGCGAATAAGGATAGTTATTTTAATCTGTATTCAGTTGTATTGTTCAGTCACAGTTTCAGGGTTGATGTGGAACTCTGACTTATTCTTGGCAATTCCTGAACTGAACTTCTTTGACTTCCTATCATGGGCTTCTCTACTTGAGCTAAACCAGACAAACGAGACATAAAATTGTTCATTCTTTTGTCAGATTTTGTTGATTACTTCCTTCAAGCCATCGAGGTGCTGCTCTGGTGAAATGCTATCCTTGTGAATATATGCGACTTCTTGAAAGTCAGCTGTGATTGGGCTTCAAGTCCATGTTGTGCTTCCTTGTAGCAAGGTTCAAGAGAAATCAGAGTACATTACACCATTCTCATATTATACCAAAGAAGGCTACAAATAGACTGTTCTGGCAAAAGTAATTATTTCCTAGTAATAATTTCTAAAGAAATAAGTCTACTTAGTGAAATTTTAATTAAGAGTCTTTATTTTCTTTATGCAAATATAAAGGTTATATAAACATTAAATTTTCTAAAAAGTTGTGATTCTTAAGAAAAGAAATTACTTAATGGCTCTTCATTTGTCACCTTCAAAAACAAAGCAGTTTGAATATTTTCTTTATTATGATTTATTACATCTTCATTAATAGGGAAGGCTTACAAATAAGTTATTGTTTTTTGAGCAAGATCCCACTGTGCTAAATAACGAGATATGGGAATACATTGAACAGCTTGACTTCTGCTGACTTTTACTTAAGCGTGTGAAGTGTTTTAAATTAGACTATGTTAGTATTGATGAAATGTGCACAAGGGGGAAACTAATTTAAAGGCTATGTTCCACTTTGAGAGATAGATAAATTATTTGATTCAAAAATAAAGCACTGTGACCTGTGAGTGAAGAACACAAACTCTCATCACTCTGGGAGAGAGTGGAAATTGGAGCAATCCTTTTGGAAGGCAATTTGGTAATGTCTAACAAATATACAATGCAGTTACTCATTGAACTGGCAATTACATATGCCCAGAAGAATTTGCCTCTAGATCAACTTGTGAAAGTTCACCAAAGTAATGTTCATCACAGTGTTTTTGAAATAGCAAAAGAAGAACAACATTACAAAAATAATCTAAAAACACAACAAAAGAGGAATGGGTAAGTCAAATGTACATTCATTCAATGGAACACCCTAAGCCAAATAAGAAGTGAGTATGGAGTAATTCTGCATATACTGATATGAAAGAATTCCACAGGGGATTAATGGGGAAATGTCAGACATAGGCCATGAGATCTCTTCTGGATAATTTTTGTTACATAGTTTTGGATATGCTGATGCTTATATCAATTACATCAATTTACGTGTTGAAGAAGCAAATGCAGGTGAACCATTTAGGTACTTATCTAAATTTAAAAATTAATATGTAAGCACTGGTTTTTGGTGGAGAGTATTCCTCCATGACAATGGACTGGAAGATGATTTTTCTTTTTACTTGAAAGCTTTCTGTAAAATTTGAGGTTTCTAAATAAGTATATGCAATACTTTTATTTTTTGAACATATCAATTTGAGTGTTCTTAAGTAAGTTATTCTTCTTTGTTTTTGCATACTCAAAAATCCAATAATTAATATTTACAAAACAATTAAGGACTGTTGAGGTTTCCAAGGTCATGTAGCATGACAAACTTTAGCCTATGAAGCATTGTGTTGTCAGGAAATCAATTCAAGTTTTCTATGAAATAGTCACACTGCAAACAAAATTCAGCTCCTCCAGCCACCTTCCTCATACTGCAAGTCTACACCTTAGCTGCAGGGAAACTAGGTCAGCATGGGTTTGGACAGTGAGAGACATCAAACCTATCTCCACTTCTGAGCAAGAGAATTTGAAATCAGTTATTGCAATTGTTTTCCTAGTCCATGGTAAAAGAACAAGCTATGAAACAAAGTCCTCTCTGAGCATGCATTCATACTTCATAGATCCAGCTTGAATTCAGAATGTAAGGAGAAATGGTCACATATCTCCCATGGACCCTACTTAACACAGCATCCTCTATTTTGGAAGCAATTCCAAAAGGAATCATAGAATGACTGTCTTCTGCTCTTTTGAATTTTTCCAGAATTGCAACTTCCAGTGAGTCCCTCTGTGTGTCTGGATCAGGGGATACAACAGCCAAGTACTTCAAGTCATCTTTTAAAAACAGCGAAGTCACATATGTGGAAGCCATGGGACAGGTAACGTGAACAGCTGTAAGCTGATCTCTTTGAATTGTTCTATCCAGCAAGCATTTCAGGAGACAAGAAAGTAGCCCAGAGGGAGGTGGAGGTGGGTTGCAGCTTTGAATTATTAGATTCTGTTACATAAATTTTCAGGGGTCCCTTCTTAAAGAATGTCATCATTGACTTTTCTTCTAGACAAATTTAAATTTCTCATGTTATAGAATAAACATTTGGTTAAACTGGACTTTTATCTGGTAAGTTACATTAATGTAAATTGAATTTAAAACCTTAACAATGTGAAACTATAAAATTTTAACTTCTCTTATATACTCAGATTACATTGCCTTCTCTTATGAGTATGACTGAATGCATTTTTCCTATTTATTAAATTATTTTTTAATGACTTCCAGTATCTAAGAGATAATCTATAAGGTATCAAATTGTCCAGGGTACCTCTAGGAAGGCACTTTAGAATGTAGAGAAATTAAGGGATTTTAATTATTTTATCCAAGATGTGAATAAAATTTATAATTTAATTTTGAAATTATTAAGTAGTATTTCTGTAGTTAATGGAATTTATTGAAAAATGAATACATCTTGTGCTTACCTAGACTTCAAAAGTTAAGAAGCACAATCTCTTTATTGATCAAACGGAGATTAGAGAAACATGATGCAGGAAAACAACTAGTTATACATTTTGATACCTTTTGATGAAAACATATGTGTTTTATCACTAAGTGATTTTTTCCTCTGTATACTGAAGTGTTTTATGGATATTTCATTCTTTCAATTGACCTTTTATTATCAGGGATGAAGAGCAGAATTGAACTAGGGAAGAGTTACTTTGTCTTTTTGATGATGGCCTTTCCACTACTGAAAAACTTGACACTTTTTATGGAGAGGAAAATAAAAAGCAAAGGTACACAGTAGCAGAAGAGGGCCTTTCAAGTAAGCGTTTCACTATTCATAGATTGTCAGTTTTATCACTTATGTTATGATAGTACCATGAAAATGAGGTCATGGGTAGAATGACGAATTTAATTTTTAGAAATTATTAAATCTGTATTCCTACCTTCTTTTCTTTTTAAGTAACTTTTGATTAAATCTGCAGTGATGAGCTCACCAATTTGATCTCTTCTCTCCGTACCTGGGCACCCCCTGGTGGTGTAGCTAATTAAGGAAACCCACACACTGATGGCTGAGTCCAACAGAAGGAGTTTACAAAGCTTTTAGGCAAGGTACACATTACGTACTCAACCCTAAATTATGGGCGTTAACGATCTTGTTTTATTTTGTAGGAATCAAACAACAGTCCTTGCTCCCCATGAAACAATCTTTAGAGCTGAGGATCTATCTGTGATTCTTAAAGCATATGTACTGGTGACATCTCTAACCCCTTTGCGTGCATTCATTCATTCAACGGGCACGGTGTGGAGTCCACCAAAGAAAAAACGTTTCACTGTCAAGGTAAAAGCTCTGCTGAAGCTGTTATTTCACACAAAGTACACGGGGGATAAGTAAAGTGCGTCGGGCTGCTATTCTCCGACCTTTATGGTTATCAAATCCCTTTGAACAAAGATTGCATCTTTTTATTGCTGCAAGCAGAGATTTTCGTTTAATAGGAGCTGGTTCAAAAATGAACTGGAAATAGCTTAATTCACTAGGGATCACAAAGGCTACATCTTTTTTTTTTTTCTTATTTTAGTTTAATTCTTTGACCTATTACAGAGCGGTTTTGGCTGTACTCTGTTTTTCTTTCTACTTATTCAAGAAAAATATAATCAATGCAACAAATGAAAATATAAATTTTGCCCTTATGTTTTTTGCTTCATCCAAAGCATGATGCCTATTTCATTACATCAGTCAATATGGAATATTTGCTGAGTGAAAAATACAGCTTTCTGGTGTGCCAAATATAGCAAGACATGCTATAAGAGATAATGAGAAAGTTTTCAGGGAAGAACTAATAATAACTCCAATAGCTCAGGTTAACTTAGTTATGAATAAGGTCTTGTGAAAACATATTTGATAAAATTTAAGGAATTTTTGATTATACAGAAATAGTTGTTCAGCATATTTTTAAAAATGACTGAATTTGATTTCTTTTTCATGATTTATCTTACAGCCAGGTGTGGTGGCACACACCTGTTATCCCAGTGACTCAGGAGGCTCAGATAGGATTGCAAGTTCAAAGCCAGCCTCAGTAACTTAGCAAGACCCCTCAGCAACTTAGTTAGACCCTGCTTCAAAATAAAAAATAAAAATGAGCTGGGGATGTGATTCAGTGGTAAACTACTCCTGGGTTCAATCTCCAGTACCAAAAACAAACAAACGAGAATAATTTATCTTACATAAAATTGCATATTTAATTCTGAAAAGTATTCCAATGATGAAAATTGTAATTGGGCTTCTTAAATATTATCAAAACCACATCAGTATGGTAATAGATGTAGATGTTATATAGATTAATAAAATAAAGAGCTGACATGTAAGGAAAGAGTATTGACTTATGTTCTTAAAGTTTTTTTCTTTGTCTTAAAAACAATTATCCTCTCTCAATTATATCAACAACTGTGACTTTCAGTTAATGCAGAATCTAATTTGAGTTCTTTCATGTCATCTCCTGCAAGTTTTTACAGTAGCTGTTCATATTTACCTATGTATCATTATTTCCATTTTTCCTTGTTATTAGGATAAATGATAGGAAACTAGATATTAGATCATTTTTTAACCTATAAAATGTCGTGACTTCACAAGGTCAACGTAATAGTTGGAAAGCAGGCCCAGAGAAATGAGATTTATGTTCCTAAAATCATGTCATATTATTCATACATTCAACAAATATTTGAGCATTGAGCAAAATCCCTATATAACTCTATACAAGACTTCTCTTTTTTTGTTTCTTTAATCTCTTTCATCTGCATTTTGCACTTATTCTCACCTTCAGAAGGGCCCCATAAGGGTTTATTGTGTATGCTTTTGTTTATAATCTTATATGCATTTTATTTTGTGTGTATATTTTTAATTTATATAAATCATATTGTGTTAGAAATCTTTTTTCTAGCAGTTTTGTATGCAGCGCTACATATTTTAAAGAAGTGACCATGCATGTTGCTCTTTGTACATCTTCAGAGCTATCTTTTCACTGATTCACAGTACTTCAGCATGTCTACCTACTCTTCTGGTAACAGATAAACTGTTCCAATTTGGGGTTAAACTAAATAATGTTTCAAACATAGAAGTCATTGTATATGACTTATTATGAAACTGCATAGATTTTCTTACAAACGCATACTCAGCAGTGAATTACTGGATGATAGGCTGTGGGTTCATTTGGATAGATTTAAATGATGTCAGCTTGCCTTGCAGATTGCCTACATCAGTTCTATCCCATTATTAGCTTCCATATCCCTAAAGCATGATCAACACTTGGCCCTTTCTAGTCCTCATTTTGCCAGTCTGACAGATGAGAGGTTCCATCATACTTTTGTAAGTCGCTCAATTTGTCATGGATCTTGCCAACTTTATCCACAATGTCTGTTGTTGATCCATCAAATTAATTTTTTTTCATGGCTTGTGCTTCAGGATATAGTTTTAGAAATACTTTCTTATGTCTAGATCACAGTGACATGCTTCTCCATCATCTTTATAATTTTTCCTGAAAATACAAAAAAGTTCATCTTTTATCCATTTTTCTTTCAATATATCCTGACCAATTCTCCCAACTAAAAACTCACCTTCTCCCATGAATCTAATGTCTTGCTTATTGTGTAAGTTCCTACACGTTCGAGGAGCTGCTATTTTGTCTCACTTGATCCACCTGCTTATATTATCTTGGTGGTGTAGGTATGTCTTAATGCCTGGCAGGAGAAGTTTCTCTTATTTACTTTGTAATTTTCAAGATTAGGATAACTAGGTTGTAAACATTTATCTCCTTCCTCATAAACACTTAAGAATGTTGTATTAATCACAGTTTTCCAGAGAAACAGAACCAACATATTTTGTTACATATATAATAATACATAATATGTGTACAATTTTATACATAAGAAATCCTATTTTGCATACGGAGATTTATTTTGGGCATTCACTAATTCAGTCATGGAGGAGAAAGTTCCATGATCTGTAAGCTGGGGAATAGGAAAATTGGTAGTGTAATTCAGTCTGATTCCAAAGACGTGAGGAGCTCAAATATCAGAGGATGGGAGAAGATGGATGTCCCAACATTAGAAGGGCATGGACAATTGTTAGGACTTACTGCTTCTCTGTGACCCTTTTATTTAATGTGCTTTCTTTTTGTTTCTTTTAAACTATTTTTTCCTGTTTTTCACTGTAAAGTTCAAATACTTTCTAAGTTTAAATGTTATATATCTATAATATATGGTGATCACCATCAGTTCAAAACTCACATTTTGGGAGGGAGGTCCTGGGGATGGAATCCAGGCATACTTTATGACTGAACTACACCGCCCCTGCAGTCCTTTTTGTATTTTCAGTTTGAGACAGGATCTCACTAAGTTGCCAGGGTTGACCTGGGACTTGTGATCCTCCTGCTTCAGCCTCCAAAGTCCCTGGGATTACAGGTATGGGCAGCCATGCCCTGCCAAAACATCCACTTGTGTTTCCTTTCTCTTACTGATATCTTAAGCTTTTCAAAATCTTTATCTTTCCCTCATCTCTGTCTCCTAAAGATTCTGAATTTTGGTCTCTTGTAAGTCCCTTTATCACAAAATAAATTTTTATTTCTATTTGACATCTTCATCACCGCCCCCCATTTTCGTTTGTCCTTTTCCCCTTCAATAGCAAACAAAAAAAACTTTATCAAGGAATTTATCACCCTCATTTCTCCTGTTTGCATTACCCTCCTGTATTTGTTTCTTATCTGAGTGTTTTTAATTTGTGCCTGAAATCGTTAATCTTTACTTTTGGAAAATTCATTTTCATTAATTCTTGAAATATTTTTGTTCACTGTTTTTTCTTCCTTCTGTTGTTCAGAATTTGGTCTATCCACTTCTATTCTCTTTTATAATTTGACTTTTCTTATATATTTTCTATCTGCTCTCTGCAAGTGTTTTTATCTTCTGGGACAGTTCTTTGATCTTATCATCTGAATCATGAAATCCTTATACTCTCTTTCCTGCTATCCATCTCATCTATTGCTTTTTAAAAATATATTTAATATTATATGTATAACTCATATGCTGATGCCCTTTAAGATTGGCATGTATTTTTATTTACACCTATTAATCTCTTACTGCATTTTCTCTGTACTTATTTTTCATATTTCATTTTGCTAATATCTTCTATTATTTCCCTGTGTAGATTAATCATACTTATCTTAAATTCCTAGTCCATCCATTTAAGTAACATGATAGGTATTATTTAGTTTTCTGCCTTTTTTTGAGGTAGCAGTACTTTTCATGTATTCTCTATTTTGTCCTTTGAACTTAAGTTGTCTTGCAGATACTATTTATTCCAGTCAATACAGTATTTGGGGAAGGCCAGACCTTGCAGGTGAATCCAAGGAAACTTCCCTGGTTGGAATTCCACTCCCTGACCTCTTCAGAAGAAATGCCCTGGGAGGAAGCATGGCCCTCCATTGAAATCCATCAAGCCCAGGGTGGAGAAGTAGATGCCAAATGTAACCGGTCATCCAACACATCTCAACAACTCTTTACCTGAGCAAGAAAGACCTCAGCCCCAAGAAATTCAGCAACCTGAATCCTGGGCCTGGGTCAACATCCTTAACAAGGAAGGAACAGTCTGCAGTGGTGACTGTCCTGGAGAACTCTGGGGACTGGAATACTTTCTTCCAGCTTATTTTCTCAGGTAGCCACCAGCAACTCCAGTCCTTCTTCTCCAGGTCACTACAGGCCAGACCAGTGCAAAACTGCTTCCAGAGTCCCCTTCACAAAGATTATTATTGTCTTGTTGTTATCAAATCCATGCCTCAGTCTCACCATCTTGATAAGAAATTTTTTTCTTATCAAGCCTATGCAGCCTCACCATCTTGATAAGAAATTGATGCTCTCAGGTATTCTGAGTAATATTGTAACGATTATTCATATTCATTCTCTCTTTCTCTCTCTCTCTCTCTCTCATGAAAGTGCTTTTTCACCTACCCCAGTAAAAGTGACTGATAGAAATTATAAATTATAAGCTTTTTGTGGTAGTATTATTTATGAAAACCCTGAAGATAAATTGTGAGAGAAAGCTCATCGTGATTTGGTTTTCTTCATATTTTCATGCATTATTCCCTGTTTTGTTTCTGATTCCTGCTTTTTGTGGTGTCTGCAGGACAGATGCAAGCTGCCATTGCAGCACAGGAAAGCACGCAGTTCTTTGTCATTTTCATCCTGTCCTTGGGTTTTATCTTTTCAAGATCTTGCCTGATTATTCTGGACAATACTGTTATCTGCTCTCAGAGGGGCAGTAGCACAGATTCCTGGGTTTATGTGCAAGACAGCAATTGTTTCCTTTTGTATTAAAGTTAAGCTTGAGGATACAGAGAGGTTTCAGAAAATCAGAGGATATTTTCTTACCCTTCAAATGAAGAACTTCTGTTAAAACAATAAGATCATTCTTATTTGTTAAGTTACTTAACCATTCTCCAAAATACTACTTCCTTCTGGTGTTGTTAGATGTTAAAAATATATATACGTAAACTTCTCAATGCTAAGACAAAACCAAAATGCACTTTAAAGACTAACCATGTCCTAATAGCATGTTATTAAACTCTGTTCCTAAACTCCATGAAGCATAATTTGTGTGCATGTGTGTACATACTGAGTCCTGAATTCAGAGGCAAAATTACTTAGTTAAATCAGTAGTGATTTATGCACTGTTCAGTGATGCAAGCCCACTAAACTGGTTATCAGTGGCCATTTATAGAACATTCTGGCAGCTAAAGGAGGTATGAAAGTAATCACAGATATAACTATGAGCTCATTTATTCCCAATTAGGTCTGCTGCTGAGATACTTTATCTGCTAAAGCTTTGGAGAGAGCTGAAAATATCAAGAAATGCAACTCTTAGAAATAATAAATCTTATGTAAACTGAATTTTTTAAAAATCCTCTTAATATGAAAATATTTGAAATTAAAGTTTTAGATGTTTCCCAAGGATGTTCAAGCTTAAAGGAGGAGGAGGGATGCAAAAGCAGAAAGAAAACTTATAGCAAATGCAATATTTGATTACTATATCTTTTGATCTGAATTAGAAAAACACCCATATTTGCTGTTGTCAGGGAAATATTATTTTCTTGGTGAATATAGTAAATCCATTTTTAAGCAATATTTTATTCAAAAATATCTTGTCTCCAAAGCTCAATTTAATTCCAAAACATGTTAGTTATATCCATGAATTCAGGAGTAGAATCCAGTCACAATGATTCTAACTATAACTTTTAATCAAATGAGTCCATGTTAGTCTTTATATAGGGATCAAATAGATTAACTGCAAAAATGCATCCTTTTATTCATTGTAAATCACACAAAATAAGAAGCTCCCCAACAGAGAGTAAATACTAATATCTTTTTTAAGAGGTCTGAAGATTTTTTTTATACCTGTGACCATAGCTGACTCTTTTGAGACCATATTGCTGAAGTGATTTGTGACTTTGGGCCGGAAAACTTGCCAAAAGCTTTATTTAGTCTAGTTGAGAAATAAATGAAGCCATTGTTTGACCAGCCATTCCATCTTTGAAGATGTTATGTTTATTGATATTCAGTGTTTGATACCAGATATAAATTTACATGAAGATGATTCTTGGAATAAAATCATCTCTAGATAAATGTCTTTTAGTTGAATTCAATCAAAGGTCATTTTAAAAATGTAATTGTGTGAAGAAATTGCATGAGTCTACTTTATCCTTAACTGCTGTAAGCCAACCACTCTACTTGGTAATGACATATAAATGACACAGATCAATGATGAATGAATTATAACTTGCTTTCCAGTGAGTGCAATAGACAGATGTCATAATTTGCATTTCTGGATGGGGCCACTTTGATTGAAAGACTAAAACCCAAGAGATGTAGATATTTCTCAAGTCATTATCTGTGAGAATCACATTCGATGGAAACCCAAGTTAAAGCAAGCTCTTGCCCACACTGTGACTCTAAATCCCCAGCTGTCCTCTTTGTGGGGACCATTCTTCCATTTCCAGTGCCTACAGTTCCCTCTTGCATCAAAGCAATGAGAGAATGTACCCAGAGACCAGCAGAACCTGGGCAAAGAGGGGAATGTTGTTATTTATATGTTCCTTTTTAAAAGTTGTATATATCTCTTATCTCTTATTCAATTTGGATATGTTACACAGTTGCAGGGATGAAGTTAGCTTCATGCATTGTCAATATTTATACAGTGCCTTTGATAATGCTGGGTGAGATAGCTCATATATTCCCAGGGTAGAAATGAGTAATGTCTTTGGAAGCAGGTATAAAGTTACAGTACAGTTTTTCAACCTTAAGAAGTGTTCTCCTGAACTTCATTTTATGTCTAAAACTGCAGACTGTGGAACAGACCTTGTAAAAGACTTTTCCACTGAGCATCTGGCCCTTCGATAGGCCTGGGAGATTTATGTCAGCTATAGAAAGAATGAATAAAAGTTTGCTCCCAGGAGTTTGCAAAAAGAGTTGATGCATTACTTAACCTACTCTTGTTTGGATTAAATTAAAAAATTTCATCAGGAAGTTCATTTTGAAGTCTGATTTTCTATAAATAGACATTATAGTTTACCAGCATATAATTAAATAAATAAGAATGGGACAGAAGCCAACTTAGAGGAAAATCTTAAATGAGAAGAGCAAAATAACATTTATCTAAATCAGCCTACACTGGTATGAAATATTATTTCAAATATGTATTTACTCTAGAAAAAGAATGATTGTTTACAACCACACATGATTTCAAATTATTTTGAATTTGATGCTGTTGATGGAAATTTTCTCTCTCTCTCTTTTTTAAATCTACTCATTTATTTGATTCACTTACTTCCAACTTTCTTCCATAAGAGACTTGTCAGGTAATTTTGTATATTCGTTAATTCTCAAGACAGAAGTTGAATCATTATCCTACATGAGAGGAAAATTGTTCGTTAATCATGGTCATGGCTCTTTAGTCAAAAATGATAATTTTAGTACATGACCCTAAACATCAGTACAGCAGCCACATGTCTATGTTCTGAGACCCTCAGAATGCGAGGTGGTGCTCTAAAAATATTTATCAATGAAAGGTTGTCCATTGTCATCATTTCAATTCATGATGCCTTATTAACAGTGGCATTAAAAACTGTCAGTTTGAAAGATATGATTTAAGAGAAGAGTCTACAACAGGAAATAGTAGGATGAATTTATATGTACCACTCGGCTAGGTTAAACATATTATTTCTTTTGAACTAATGCAATGATCTGAAAGATATGCAAAAATAATTGCTTACATATTCTTAGTCTGTTTTCTACTGCTAATAACAAAATATAACAGATTGGGTAAGTTATGAAGAAGGTCATTTATTTTGGCTTACTGTTTTGGTCCAAGGTCAAGGACCCACAACTGTTGACAGCTTTCTTGGTGGCAGAGTCCTGCGGTAGCACAGGGCATCATGTGGTAAAAGATAGGGACCGTGAGTGGAGTGTGTCCTGGTCTCTCTCACTCTTCTTATAAAGACATCAGTATTCAGTCATGGGGGCACCACCCTGATGGCCTTACCTAATCCTAATTACTTCCCCAAAGTATCCTCTCTAAAATACCACAGCAGAATTCAGTTTCTATCCACACAATACCTCACAATGGGTATTAAACTTCAGCATGTGTTTCAGAGGGTACAAACCATAATGAAGCCAGAGCAGATGAGTAGACATATATAGACATATGTAGACACACATATTTGTATGATGCATTACAGCGACAATGTAAAGGTAAATCACAAGCCTAATGAATAAATTTATGAAATTGCTCATTATTATCAAATTATTATTTCTCCTAAAACTAGAAAATCATTTGATAAGTGTTCATGATTTATCTGAAAACCAGAGATGAACTAATAGGGATTTCAATGTAAAACCAGGGGAGGGAAGTGAATTCCTCCCAGGTGATGGGAAGGTGGAAAAGGGGGCTGGTTCCTCATGGTGTTTTGGATGGCCAGGTGTGTCTTTGCCTCCTCCTGAGCTGCTCCTTCCACCTGTGCTCTTCAAAGCCATGTCTCCCTGGATTCCCCTAGGCAAGTGTTTGCAGGATGAGGGAGGGACCCACATAGGGACTTGGAAAGGGCAAGTGCTGCTGGTCAATTGGAGGCTGGGAGCCAGTGGCTGTGGTCTTCGCAGATGCTCCCCAACAATAGTCTATGTAGGCTCTTCCTCTTTCTGCCCAATGCAGGAATGTCACTCTGAATTCTGAAATACCTTATTGATCACAAGTTTATAAAATATACAGATATTTAGAGCAAAAAAATGAGCATGGGAAAATAGCACTAACATAAACAGTGTTTCAAAGCCTTTTAAGAGTCTATAGAGAACATTATCTTCAGTTTTGAGTTTCTTATTATTTTTTATACCTATTTCATTTTACTTTAAAAATTAAATGCTACACAAAAGCATAAAAATTACATGTATTTATGGGGTAACATGAGATATTCTGATACCTGTATGTATTGTATAACATTCGAGGCAGGTTAAATCTATTTATCTCCTCAAAACATTTGTTATTTCTTTCTGATGAAAGCACTCATTTATGAAATGTGCGGTGCATTATCATTATCTGTAATCACTCTATTGGGCAATAGCACACTAGATCTTCTTGCCCCTATCTAACTAAAACTTAGTACCCATTGATCACCTCTCCCCCCACCTCCCTCCCTACTCTCCCAGTTATTATTTCCTTAATAAATGGAATGACTCAGTCAGAAAGATGTCAGAGAGAGCTGTAATCCCTTCTTCACAACCCTCCACGTGAAAGAATTGTTAAGATGGATCTTTGGGTAAGGAGCCCAGAATTAAGGCCAAACTCAGCAAGCTTTCTGAATTTTTCCATTTCTGTGCAGGTAACTAGAGAGTTACTGAATTTATAAATCTTGATCCCTGGACTTTGACAATAAGGCTTACCTTAGCTTTCCATCCTTGTGATAATGTTAAATATCATCTGCTGACAGGAAAACATATTGGGAGGTAAAAATTAGATAAAGTCAGCAAAGAAGCAAGAGAACAACAACTAAGAAGAAAAATGTACTTGCCTAAATATGTTTGAAATCCCTGAAAGAAGAGATTATGTTTATTGTTTATTTAAATAGGAGATAAACCTTTACTGCCTGGCACACTGTCCACTACTCAGCAGGCACAGGGGCAGAGAAGGCTTGGAACAGAGATTCCACTCAGGATATTATTCAAATAATAATTAGCAATAAAAATAATTTCTTTACAACGGAGATGTGAGAACAAAATATTAAAGTGAAAACAGTGACAGTGAATGTCTCAAAAATCAATTAGTTTAATATGTAAATTTATTACAGAAAATGTACCCAGTGGGGATATTTATATTATATTTTATTTATATGATATTTATATTTTATCTTAGGGTATAACAACAAAACAATCTTTTGCTGATACATTTTGAAACTTATCACGCATTTTTCATTTTAACATTTCTATTAACAATTTACTTTGTTCCTTGAGCGCTGTCTCAAAGACTGTGACAAATTCTAAATATAAGATGTCCCCAAATGTGCCAACTAGGTAAAAACTGATTTGTTTGCTAAAGGAAGACAGACATTTGCTCCCTTCAGGAGAATATTTGACTTGCATTTGTCTTATGTGATTTATGCATTGTAAGTTTAAAATGAAATACAACCTTTTCCTTCCCATATATTAAAATGTGGCTTCAAATTTGGAAGAAATGGCAATTTTTTGTCACCAAGGAAACCCACATCTTTATGGAGCAAAAAAATTTACTGCATTGCTGCCATCAAGTGGTCTTGTTTGACATTGCACTAATAGCCTGAGCTATTAGGGGGGAAACCGAAGGTACAAATGCTTAGTCAGCAAAGCTTTGACCTTCTTTCATTGGATTTTATATATTTATTTTTAAAAGTCATTTGACAATCCATAATTGTGTTAGGAAGGTATACTGATAAATAGAGATTCCGAAGGACAATAATCTTCAGTACATTTAAGTTGCCTACACCACAAAATTATCTGGAGAGTTTTCAGCATTTGTAAATCCTTAGACTTTTTTTTTTTTTTTTTCCATTTAAGAAGATTTTGAAATACACTAGATTTTTTTTTTATTCACTATAAATCTCTAGAATTGGCATTTTGAACTCAACATCTAAAAATGTGTTGCTTTTATTCGTGTCATTTGTTGTACTTTTGTTTGATTTTAATTTGAACCTCAGATCTGCTGTTAACCTGAATTCTTTCAGATTATGTAAATGACCCAATATTTTGATATGGAGATTAAAATATATCTTTCATTTCTCTGAGTGCTACCAAGGCAGATTCTTTTTTAGGATTCTGCACACATGCAAAGTACGACATCCCCTGCCTACTGCAATAGAAAGGCATACTTCACTGCTTTTGTTAGTCATATCTCTATGCGGCATCTGCCTGCAAGGCAGTTATCCTCCAACTTCCTCATTGACTGATAGGGAGCATTTCTGTAGACATCACTCTCCTTTGTCATACAGCTGTCCTCTCACTCTGTACCCCCAAGTTTGTGCAGCCAGTTCACACAAACTCTTTGAAACACATCTTTAAAATATGGAGAAAATGACTGTAAACCGGAGATGAAATTCTAGGTATCCATATACAGTGTGGCTATTGCTCTGTCAGCTCTACCAGCCTGGTGTCTCTCTTCTACAAGTTAATCGCTCTAGACATCACAGCTTCCTTCGTTTTTTTTTTAATAAGTACTCTTCCAAACTGGTGCTTTTTGCATTGGTAGAAATTTCTAGTAGAACAATTTCTGCTAGGATTTTTTTCCAGATATATTTGAAAGGTGAGATCATTTTTCCAGGTGCTTGATTGTGCAGACTGTCTACATGCAGAGTCAGTATTCAAGTCACAGAACCAAATCATTATCTAAACTCAGAAGTCACAGAAGAAAAACATTATGCTAAGGAAATTTATTTCATTTTCATTCTTTCAAGGAGTCACTGTTAAAGCAAAAAGAAGTGTGATTTTAAATATGAATAGGACAATGATGATTCCTTTCAGCCAGAATAATAAGCAAATATCTGACTGCATTTTTCTCTACTGGAGAGAAAAATGAATCTCTTGTGGGAGATCTGTAGAATTGGACATGCAGAATAGAAAAGAAAAATCTCGAGGTACAATCTCTAGAAACCCAGGGATATATGTGCAAATAGGGAAGTCCTTGTAACAACTGTATGACCATAGACAAGTTTTCTAACCTCTTGGGACACCTTCCATGTCTGTAAAATAGGAATAGATTTCCTATAGGTTACATGATCTTTTTTATTCCTTCTAAGATAATTCCTGGGGCTTCCCATACATAGATATTATTAATCCCCAATGGAATTGTATAAATGATACAAAGTCCCCACCTTTGTGGAGTTTATTCTTATGTAGAATGATAGATGAAAAACAGGTAAGAATGATACATATATAAACAAATACAAATAATTAGATATTCTTATATAACTAAAAATGAACAAGAGGATGAGTATAAGGTAATTCCATTGCTCACTTTATGAGAGGTAGGAAGAGCTCCCTAATTCCAGCTTTAATTCGCCAATGAGACTGTGTGCCATCCGAAGAGCTGGTGGTTAAACATTCCCAGCAAAGGACACTTCCAGAGCCTAGAGGTGGGAAGAATTGCATATTCACAGAACACCAGAGCACTGTATTACATGGAACTAAGGGGAGAGGACACCAGAGAGAAAGGCAAGCACCAAATTGGATAGGGCCTAAAGAATATGGATTTTTTTTCCTGTATGGACAAAGATAGTAAACAACAGAGTGACATAATCGAATCAGCTTTTTGAGCCCACTCTGCTGCGTGGTGGAATTATGAGTGGGAGAAGCTACATGAGACCATCTTGGGGCCCCCAGTGCTAAGGATGGGGGTGTGCACTAGGTTGGGAGATGAAGGCCTTCAGGAGAGTTGTGGCTACATCTCAGAGGTGGAAAGGATAATTGGTGACAGGCCAAGAGAGTGGTAGACAGAGAGGACTCAGGGACGACTCTTCAAACATCATTTGAACTCCAGTGGCATTTACTAAGAGAAACCAGATGGAGAATGACTAGTCAGGAGAAGTGGCAAGAGAAAGGGGAAATGAGGAAGTGGGAGGTAGACCGTGTTTCAGTCAGCTATTTCTTTGCCGTGAACAAAAGATCTGACAAGAAAAATTTTTGAAGGGGAAAAGTTTATTTAGCTCCAGGTTCAGAGGTTTCAGTCCATGGACAGCCAACTCCATTGCTCTGAACCCAAGGTGAGACAACACCATGGCAGAAGGGTGTGGAGGAGGAGGAGAGGAGCTCAGGACATGATGGTCAGGAAGCAGAGAAAGCCTAAGCTCAGCTCATCGGGGACACAATATATATCCCATAGACCCATCTCCTCCAGCCACACCCTACCTGCTGCAGTAACCGTCTAATTAATCCCTATCAGCAGGTTAACACATGGACGAGGTCAAGGCTTTCATAATGTTATCATTTCACCTCTAAACTTTCTTACGTTGTCTCACACATGAGTTCTTGGGGGACATCCAAACCATAACAGATGGGTTCCTGATCTTAGAGCAGCTGACCAATTAGGGTGGGCTCTTCTTCATTTGCCTCTTTCAGGACTTGTTTGCTCCACCCCTTACTGTGAATCCTACACAGAAAAGTCTCCCCTTCAGGGTTTGGTGTTGCTTTCACCATTTAAGTTATCTCCCTGCCTCTCTTCTCCCCAACCCTCCACCCTCCAGTTTCCAACCAAAGTTTCCTATCACTTCCCAAATAAGAGAAGAACAACTCTCCTTGCTTGCCCATCTTAATGTGACAATATGGTTCTCACATTTCCACATTCCCATTACTGTAAAAACATGAGACAGAAGTGTCTGCTTCTCAGTCACCGTGGGTTCAAAGGGTATTCTCAGAGAGGTGGTGCCTCCAGCCACAAGTTCAATCTCTTGGAGTAGAAGAGTAGTTGACTGTGAAATATTCAGACAGGAAGGTGAAGAGAAAATGCTTGGAAAAATGCCTATCCTGACAAGGGTTAAATTTATTCAGTGTTTAGAATAGAAGCCAAAGTGAAATTGGCTGCAATCCTAATGAAGAACTCAAAACAGAAGCAGCAGGCAATAGACTGCATTCTCAGCAATGAAAATAACAATAGTGTTTAAAAATGAGGTTCTTGGATCACATTCTCCATATGAGAGGTTCATAGAAGAAAGAATTGTAGACTCCATTTAAAAAAGAAAAGAAGGCAAAAATTAAACAACAACAAGCAAACAAAAAAGCATATTGAATCAGTTAGCTTTGGCACAACAAGCCACCCCCAAACTTGACTGAGCAAACAAACAGTTACTTTTCATGATTCTGTGGGTTGGCTGGGCAGACTCTGCTGGTTTCTGCAGGGAGTTGGTGGTCCAACTGGGGCTGGATGATCTAACCTGGCTTCACTCACAAGCCTGGCTATTGGCTGGGTTTCAGGGTCATAAGGACGTCTTGGCCATGTGTCTTTCATCATCCGACAGGAAATTCAGTGTCAGGGATCCCAAGAATTGCAAGGCAACTACTCTGAAGGCCAAGTTATTTCCAAGCTTTTGCTTTTGTAGTAGGTTGAATGCCCTTCAAAAGATGTATCCCTGTCCTAATTCCTACAACCATGAATTTGGCCATATCTGGACAAAGGGTCTTGGTAGATGCAATTAAGTCAAGGATTTAACATGAGACCATCCTGAATTATAGAGAGAGGTCCTAAATTTCATGACATATATTCTTTCAAGAGAAAGTCAGAAAGTAAATTGATAACAGAAGAGGAGCAGACACACAGAAACCATGTGAAAATAGAGTAAGAGATTTGAATCTTGTACCCACAAGCCAAGGAATTCCAACAGCCATCAGGAACTGGAAGAGGAGAGGAATGGATTGTCTTCTACCAGGAAACATGGTCCTGTGGACACATGAATTTCAGACTTTTAAGCTTCCAGAACTGTGAGAGAATACATTTCTGTTGTTTTATGTCACCAAGTTTTCAGTAATTTGTTAAAGAAGTTCTAGGAAGTGAAAGCAGTTTGTATCACATTTGTTAATGTCCCATTGGTCAAAGAATATCACACAGATGAGCCAAGATTTTCAAAGCATGAAGAAATAGACACCATCTCCAGATGGGAAGTCTGCAAAGTCATACAGCAAAGAGGTGTTCACACTGAAGTGGGTGGGAAGAATTTATGGCCATTTATTGCAAACTGCTGTGCTAATGTTAAGATTTTCAGTATATGATTTTATTTTATTATTTTTTGATTCATTGTACACAAATGGGGTAAAATTTTTCATTTCTCTGGTTGTACATGAAGTATAGTCACACTGTTTGTATAATCATGCATGTACTTAGGGTAATGATGCTGGTCTCATTCTATTATCTTTCCCTCTCCTCCCCATCCTTGATTTTCCTCTGCACAATCCATCTTTCCTCCATTCTTGCCTTACCCACTCCTCCCACCCCCGTTATTTAACATCATCCACTTATCAGAGAAATCATTTGACCTTTGGATTTTGTGGATTGGCTTATTTCACTTAGCATGATATTATCCAACTCCATCCATTTACCTGCAAATGCCATAATTTTATTCTTCTTTGTGGCTGAATAATATTCCTTTGTGTATATAAACCACAGTTTCTTTATCCATTCATCTATCGAAGGACATCTAGGTTTGTTCCATAATCTAGCTGTTTTGAATTGAGCTATATTGATGTGGCTGCATCCACTGTAGTATGCTGATTTTAAGTTCTTTGGGTATAGGCCAAGGAGTGGGATAGCTGGGTTAAATGGTGGTTTCATTACAAGTTTTCTGAGGAATCTCCATACTGTTTTCCAGAGTGCATCAATTTGTAACCCCACCAGCAATATTTGAATGTATCCTTTTCCCCAACATCCTCACCAATACCTATTGTTTCTTGTATTCTTGATGATAGCCATTCTAATTTGGGTGAGATGAAATCTAAGGGTAGTTTTTATTTACATTTCTCTCATTACTATGGATGTTGAACTTTTTTCCATATATCCATTGATTGCTTGTAGATCTTCTTCTGTGAAGTGTCTGCTCAGTTCCTTAGCTCATTTGTTGATTGGTTTATTTGTATTCTTAGTGTAAAGTTTTGAGTTCTTTATAAATTCTGGAGATTAGTGCTCTATCTGAAGTATGCGTGGCAAAGATTTTCTCCCACTCTGTAGGTTCTCTCTTCACATTGTTGATTGTTCCCTTTGCTGAGAAAAAGCTTTTTAGTTTGAATCTATCCCATTTATTGATTCCTGCTTTTATTTCTTGCTCTTTGGGAGTCATGTTAAGGAAGTCTGGGCCTAAGCCAACATGATGAAGATTTGGACCTACTTTTTCTTCTATTTGGTGCAGGATCTCTGGTCTAATTCCTAGGTCCTTGATCCATTCTGAGTTGAGTTTTTTGCAGGGTGAGAAATAGGGTTTAGTTTCATTTTGCTGCATATGGAGTTCCAGTTTTCCCAGCACCTTTTGTTGAAGAGGCTATCTTTTCTCCATTGTATGTTTTTGGCACCTTTGTCTAGTATGAGATAACTATATTTATGTGGGTTTGTCTCTGTGTCCTCTATTCTGTACCATTGGTCTTCCTCTCTGTTTTGGTGCCAATACCAATGCCAATTTTGTTACTATTGCTCTGTAGTATAGTTTAAGGTTTGGTATTGTAATACCTCCTGCTTTGCTCCTCCTGCTAAGGATTGCTTTGGCTATTCTGGGTCTCTTATTCTTCCAAGTGAATTTCATGATTGCTTTCTCTATTTCTTTGAGGCACGTCATTGGGATTTTAATTGAAATCACATTGAATTTGTATAGTGTTTTTGGTAGTATGGTCATTTTGACAGTATTTATTCTGCCTATCTAAGAACATGGACGATCTGTCCATCCTCTAACTTTTTCTTTAATTTCTTTCTTCAGTGTTCTGTAGTTTTTGTTGTAGAGGTCTTTCACCTCTTTTGTTAGATTTCCAAATATTCCCAAATATTTTTTGAGGCTATTGTGAATGGGATAATTTCTCTTTCAGAGGATTCATCGTTTATGAATAGAAATGCATTAGATTTTTGAGTGCTAATTTTATGTCCTGCTACTTTGCTGAATTCATTTATGAGTTCTAGAAATTTTTGGTGGAATTTTTTGGATTCTCTAAATGTAGAATCATGTCATTGGCAAATAGTGATAGTTTGAGTTATTCTTTTCCTATTTGTATCTCTTTATTTCTTTCGTCTGTCTAATTGCTCTGGCTAGAGTTTCAAGGACAATGTTTAATAGAAGTGGTGAAAAAAGACATCCTCAGTATATTATTTTAAAATGCAAAAGAAATATTTCATGTTAGAGCAGATTTTCAGCAGGTTTGACAGGATGGAATTTAAATGTGAGTACAGAGAAGTATTTAAATTTGAGGCAAGAGACAAGAGAATGTAGGAAGAATATTTTGTCCGATGGCTTCTGTAGAGAAAAATGTATTTCTAATGATTGTTCTTCACCAATGTAGAAATGACACAATCCCCTCAACAAATTGGTGGGAAATTACTGCCTTTAATCTGTATCTCCTGGCATATGTAATATTTTGGGTTTGTTTGATCATGGAACAAAGAAAACAATCCAAGAAAAAGCAATATTGAGTATGTCAGTGATCATTTATTGTTAATATAATGCAGTTGTATTCCAGAACTGTTTGAAGCATATCTACTGTGTGCTGGGCAATGTGGAGAGGGACTCAAAAAAGAAAAAAATGTTTTTTTCAAGGAACTCTTCAGTGGGAGAGAAATATACATTTATAAATAATTTCAACATAGGAGAGAATGCAATAAATGGCTCAGAGTTGCCAATAAATGACTCATAGTAACGGTGGTATTATTCATCCTGGGGGAGTGAGGTAGGTTTCACAGAATGAATGGTATTTCAGCTGAGTTTGGAAGAACAAGTAGGGTTTCTTTAGAGATGCCAAGGGGATATGTACATTTGCTGTGCAAAGACATCATAAGCTGCCTTATTTGGCTAGAGTTTGCATGTCTCCAGGAGTAGGGAGAATCTTAGTGTGGCCTAAGGGAGGACTGAGGGGGAAGAAAGAGGAAAAAGGTACAGGATTTGTGGAGTGGGTGGAGCCAGGTAAAATGTATTAAGAATCAAAGCCTGAAAAAGTTAAACTTCATGGAATGTGAAATGGTAAGTGTTGGTTGTTTGATAGTTCTGAATGTGTTGTCATATATGGTCCCATTTGAGACTTTTAAGGACCCTGGGACATACAGTGATTTGTTTCTACTCATCCTAAGGATGAGGAAATGAAGATTTCTGATTTAGTTGAGAGGGCAGCTAATAATTGTCAGTTAGGATTGGTACTCAGGCCTCAGGTGAATAGAATCTGTCTTGATTACCCCCTGACAACTGTGGTACTGAGCAACCAAGGGGGCTCCCTTCATAAAACATGCTGACTGCTGAAAGCAGAGGTTAGGGCCTGAGGCAAGCAGGCTGTGTGTCAAGTGTGTTGCCGGTGCTACAGAGCTGTACGCTTAGAGAATCAATATAGGAAAATTGCTTTAAAACATTTCAGGTGAAATCAATGTGGGTATAACAATGTTCAAAGTTGGTGAAATTGTAAAATCTAGGATGACTCTGCCCTCAGTTCCTTTTTTGCAAATGTCTTTATGTTCTTGCTCTTGCTGGGTTAAACCCATGCCTATGGGTAAAGTTTCTGTAAGTTAGATGACTAACAATTCCAATTAGTTCACCCATATGCACATAAAAGGTCTTGACTATAGATTATAATATTGGCAAAGGCATATGAACTTAGGGGTTTTGAGTTAAAAGAAGTTTAAGAATTGTATTACTTTTTTGAGTTCTCACATCAAAATAACACACTTCATAGCAAAAGGGATAAAAGGAATTCTGTCTGTCATGCCACCTCCTTCTGTAACCCTTGGAGATTTCTATCCTTTATGATCAGGAGAATGACTTGATTCCAGCTTGGTTTCCCAAAGACGACTTGGTAGCAATGGAAAAGAAAATGGTTGGGAACTTGTAAGTCAGTAGGCAGTCCTCAGAACACAATGAGAAATCATTGATTTGGGCTGGATAACATTTTATGTGACTAGACACTAAATCATGAATTTTTAAATTATGCATGGTACTAAATGTCCATTTCAAATATCACAAGGTTGGTTGGTTGGTACAAGAAGGTATAAGGTAACTGATATGAGAGAGGTTTAAAAAAATATAAACTGGGCACAGTAGTGCATGCCTGTGATCCCAGTGACTCAGGAGGCTGAGGCAGGAGGATTGCAAGTTCAAAACCAGCCTTAGCAAAAGTGAGGTGCTGAGCAACTCAGTGAGAGCCTGTTTCTAAATAAAATACAAAATAGGGCTGGGTATGTGGCTCAGTGGTCGAGTACCTTGAGTTTAATCCCTACTCACCCCACCCCAAAAAAGAAAATACAGAGAGTTGTAATGAATCTACTATAGATGGATTATACTTTAACATTTCAGGCTCTCTTAAGTTAGGACTAATTGCTCCTCATTTACTTATTGTCCAACCAGAACCAGTTGTTTTTCTAAAGGATATATTCCCTTTTCGTTTGTGTTTGACCATGAGACTTAATGAGACCTAAAATCAATAAATATTCATATAAAAGATTCAGAATAAAATATTCAGCATATAAAATATTTAGAATAAAATATTCAGAATATAAAGAGATATATTTTCTCTTTTGAATGTCTTACTCATTTGAAGGTATTTATAGAAATATGAGGAATTTTCTGTCAAATGTATCCCCATTTGCAAATTTTTGAACTGCTGGTCACATGCATTACCTATTATGAATATTACCAATTTCAATGTCACCTTCTAGTCACAATAATTAATGAATGATGGAACGTTTTCAAATGAGCTGTCAGACCTTATTTTATTGAAATTTAAAGAAGTCTTGTATTTTAAATTTAATGGAAATAGTTGTGACCTGCTTGAACAATGGCATTCATATAAAGAAAATGAGTAGACATAGACTTAGAAAGTTCAATGATAAAATCTTTACAGCTTTAGCTTTTGGTCTTTACTGTCAAATCTCTCTGCTCCTCTTTATCCCACTGAGAGACTTTGGAAGGGATAATAAAGAAAACCTGCCACTTCTCTGAAGAAAGTTGAATATAATGCAATCAAGTTTCCACCATTCAAAGCAAATAGTCAAATTTTTATGCTATTCACAGCCTTTTGTATTTCTGTGTTCTGCTTCTGATCAATTCTCTCACATATTCTTGAATTTTCAATTGTGAGACTGCTTAGATCACACAGAATCTGTATTCTGAATTTCCAAGCTAAATATATACTTTAAAGCTTAGGATTATTAAGAAGTATAAATGAATAAAATTATTCATGTCGCTAGAAGCATAAGACTTATTTCAATATTGAAGTTTTTGATCTAATTCCAAGGAATGAGTAAGAAGCATCCTAATTTAAGTTTAGCTAATTCAGTTTTTCCATGGTTTGCCCCAAAGCAAGCCAATTTTCAGTGAACTAAAACAAATGATGAGAATATTTATATTCTTAAATCATTTGATTCAACACAAATTTTTTTTTCTTGATCTGGGCAATTTAAGTTACAAAAAAATCTTAGTTTTTCCAAAAGGTAATTAGGCTACACGAATACTTAAGTTGTTGAGTTGATATTTTAGTTCTGTGGTTGTAAAGGCATGTGCTTGGGAATTATGACAGTTTCAAATGCATTTTCCTTGGAAGTGAAAACACAGATAGTTAATTCTTCTGTATGTCAGGCTGTGTCCACATTCCTAAGTGTACTACAACGAAAGGCACAGGGGCAGGAATAATGATGAGACTTTGCAGGCACACAGATGGGCTTCAACACTCATATTTATCACTCCTAGCTGTAACTTGCATTCGCAAGCCCCAGTTTCTTCACCTATAAAATGGGGATGTCAACACCACTGTATACAAACACAAACAAAACGGTACCTATAAAAACACAGTGTCTGCCATGGAATGTCAGCTTGGCTAAGGTTAATGATTATCATTAAATACAACATAGGATTATATTCAGATAATGCATGAGCACTAAGTGACAACTACATCACTACTTATATCTGCAATTCAGTCATTTTTATCCTTTAAAGTTTTTTTTCCTTCTTTTTCTTCTATTTTAAAATATCTGATTCTCCCCCTTAGAGCCTGACTCTTTAAAACATAAAGACTTCTTCCAGGGGTACAGAGCCCTCTGGAGCACCTCTTTTCCTGCCACACGTGTGTAGAAGGTGGCTTCTCTGAACCTGCATGTTTACCTGCCAACAATTTCATCTGGCTGAGAAGACACCATTAAAACACACTCTTCTCCCCCAAAGCTTTCATGAACATCTTTCAAAAGAAAGACCTGACTTTTTACCTGATCCTAACATTGTGATAATTATTGCTCCAAGTGAAAAAAAAAAATTGACCAAAAAAGAGAAACTTAAATGTGTCATTAGAGAAGATGAAGGAAACTAAACATTAGGTAGTAAATCCTTCACAAGGAAGGTTGTTTTCAACAAAACTGAATATTTCATGGTAAATCATCACATGCTTTTTTACATATATCTTAGGGGGAGTTCAAAGAATTGAGTCGTGTTGCTATAAGTAAATTCTTCTGTCCAACACATGTACTTATGTGATCAAGTCTTCCCATGCTTTCCTTAAAGATAATATAGATGCTGAATCCTTGGTTAACAACAAAAGTATTCTTTCAAGGGATATATGAATTAATTGAATAAACAGAAATTATATCTGCATGAGAGGTATATTCTCAATATAATTTCCCTTTTTTTAAAAAAATTATTTATTTTTATTTTTACAAACTGTGTTTTGATTCATTGTACAAAAATTGGGTGCAACTTTTCATTTCTATGGTTGTTCATGATGGAGATTCACACCATTGGTGTACTCATACATGTACATAGGGTAATGATGTTGTCTCATTCCACTATCTTTCCTTCCCCCATCCCCTTCTCTCCTCTCATTTCCCTCTACACAATCCAAATTTCCTCCATTCTTCTCTTGCCCCCCCCTTATGTATCATCATCCACTTATCAGAGAAAACATTCAGCCTTTGGTTTTTTGAGGTTGGCTTATTTCACTTAGCATGATATTCTCCAATGCCATCCATTTACCTACGAATACCATAATTTTATTCTTTGTGGCTGAATAATATTCCTTTGTGTATATATACCACAGTCTCTTTATCCATTCATCTATTGAAGGGCATCTAGGTTGGTTCCACACTCTAACTATTGTGAACTGAGTTGCCATAAACATCAATGTGTCTGCATCACTGTAGTATGCTGATTTTCAGTCCTTTGGGTATAAACGGAGGAGTGAGATAACTGGGTCAAAAGGTGGGTCCATTCCAAGTTTTCTGAGGAATCTGTATACTGCTTTCCAGAGTGACTGCACCAATTTGAAACTCCACCAGCAATGAGTGTACCTTTTACCCCACATCCATGCCAACACCTATTGTTGCTTATATTCTTGATAATAGCCATTCTAATTGGAGTGAGATGAAATCTTAGGGCAATTTTGATTTACATTTCTCTAACTACGAGAGATATTGAACCAAAGCAATCCTAAGCAGGAAGTGAAGCAGGAGGTATCACAATACCAAACCTTAAACTATACTAGAGAGCAATAGTAACAAAAATGACATTGGTATTGGCACCAAAATAGACAGGTAGACCAATGGTACAGAATAGAGGACATAGTGACAAACTCACATAAATACAGTTATCTCATACTAGACCAAGGTACCAAAAATATACAATAAAGAAAAGATAGTCTCTTCAACAAATGGTACTGGGAAAAGTGGAACTCCATATGCAGCAAAATGAAACTAAACCTCTATCTCTCACCCTGCACAAAACTCAACTCAGAATGGATCAAGGACTTGGGAATTAGATCAGAGATCCTGCATCAAATAGAAGAAAAAGTAGGCCAAATCTTCATCATGTTGGCTTAACAAGCCTCCCAGAGAGCAAAGAATGAAAGCAAGAATCAATAAATGGAATGGATTCAAACTAAAAAGCTTTTTCTCAGCAAAGGAAACAATCAATAATGTAAGAAGAAAGGCTACAGAGTGAGAGAAAATCTTTTCCACAAGCACTTCAGATAGAGCACTAATCTCCAAAATTTATAAAGAACCCAAAAAACTTTACACCAAGAATACAAAGAACCCAATCAATAAATGGGCTAAGGAACTTGACAGACACTTCACAGAAGATGATATACAAGCAATCAACAAATACATGAAAACGTGTTCAACATCTCTAGTAATTTTGCTTTTTTATTTTAGAAGTTATTTAACAAGATTTGTGGGCTGGGGATATAGCTCACTTGGTAGAGTGCTTGCCTTGCAAGCACAAGGCCCAGGGTTCAAATCTCCAGCACCGCCAAAAAAAAAAAAAAAAAAAAAAGATTTGTAATACCTTTATTGTTCTGACCAATTGTGTCTGTCAAATAATTGTATCAGAACTCTTTGGAAGAATTTTCTTTTAGCTTACAGCCATATAGTCATTGATATTTTTAAAAACTTTTAAACACATTTTTCCTATTGAGAATTACAGGGCAATCACAAGAGACTTTCATATATAAAATATATTGATATAAAATTCTGAGATATTTGGATCATGTCAGATACATTTTACACCATTGTGTAAATGGCTTGGAGACAGATTGGTTAGGTCAAAGTCTGAGAAATCTCTGTTGAGTCTGAAAAAGTCAGAATAAAAATATCTATCAAGAACAATAGACTTCAATCCAGCCACATTAAAAATGGGTAGATTTGAGCCAGGTTGGGTGGTGCCTGCCTATAATCCTAGCTACTTGGCAGGCTGAAGTGGGAGATTCACAAGTTCAAGGCCAGCCTTGACAACTTAGTGAGACCCTATCTCATAATAAAAAATAATAAAAAGGTTATAATTATTAATATTTGATGTTAAATTTTTTGAGTTCTTCATTATTCTGGATATGAATCCTTTGTTGATTCTTGCGCCTAGATGTTGCAGTGTTTCCCCTACGTATTCTTCTGGCAGTTCCAAAGTTTCTGGTCTTAGGTCTTTGATCCATTTTGAGTTGACTTATGTGCAGAATGCGAGGTAAGGTTCTAGTTTCATTCTTCTATAGTTGGATATCACATTTTCCCAGCATCATTTGTTAAAGGGGCTGTCTTTTCTTCAAAACATGTTTTTGTCATCTTTGTCTATTCCCTTTATCTGCATTTCTGTTTATATGCCAGTACCATACTACCATACTCTTTGGGGTTAGGGATGTAGTTCAGTGGTAAAGTGCCCTTGGTTCAATCTCCAGCACCACAAAACAACAGCAACCCACCACCACCACCACAACAACAAAAACCCAGTAGATTTGAATGCATCCCTATTCCATTTTTTTTTTTTTGTCACAGAGCATAGAATTTTGGATTTTGTATATTTGAGTGCCCTTGCCTCTAAACATGAGTAAAAATTATGTCTGAACCCTTATGTGATGTTACCTTTTGACCATAACCTGAAACATTCATCGCTAGGCTCTGTGTTCCATTCCTTCTGGATCAATCACGTTTGCTCTGTGCTATTTTACTTCTTAAACAAATGAATGAAAAGTTCAAGGCTGATTTTGGTGGTACAAAATAAGCAAGTGGTTGAGCACATTTGTTGTAGGACGTGTGGCTCTGAGAACCTCAAAATTATATCCAAATTTTAATATTGTGTTGATATACGGTAACATAAAATTTATCATCCTGACCACTGTGGAGTGTACAGTTCATCTGGGGTAAAAATAGTCACACTGATTTGCAGCCAGTCTTCAGAACATTTTACACAACTGAAATTGTGAACTACCTACCCACCAAACAGCAACTTCCCCTTGCCCTCTGAGAACCATCTCCACTCTATTTCTATGCATTTGACTACTCTAGAAGCTTCATGCAAGTGGAATCATGCAGTTGTGACTGGATGGTTTTGCTTAGCATGATGGCATAAATACTCATCCAAGTTTTAGCACATTTCAGAATTTTCTTTCTTTTTTAAGGCTGAATAATATTCCTAGTATAGATGGACTACATTGTTATCCTTTTATCCATCAGTGTATACTTGCTTGCTTCTACCTTTTGGCTACTGTCTATAGATGTGCAAATATCACTTCGCAATCCTGCTTTCAATTCTTTTGGGTATATTCCAAGAATTGAGGTTGCTTGATCAAACAGAAAATCTTTTTTTAATAACATATATATATTATTATTATTTTTTTAAGCAACTGCTATGATGTATCTATCATTTTACATTCCCACCAGAGGGCATACAGATTGTGATTCCTTCATTTCCTTGCAAACACAATTATATTCCATGTTTTTTAAAAAATAATAATCATCCTAATGAGTGTAAAGTAATCTCTTACTGTGGTTTCAATTTTCATTTCCATAATGATTAGTAACATTGGACATATGACATTTATTAAAAAATTATTTTAAGTACCAGTATTATTCTTTAATCTGAGAAGATGAGAATTTCTTTTTCACATACACAATAACATTGACAGAAATCCTGATAAACTTTAGTAAGGTATAATGCTATAAAGCACTATCCAAAGTTCAAAATATTGAAATATTAGTATTCTGCTATGGTTTCTCAGTTAGTCAAAGACATTACTTAAAAAAATACTTAGATTAGTTAATCTTTCATCCCTTACCTTAGCTCATGAATTTTCTTATCTAGAAATACCTCTCAAACAGCTGTAAGCTTTCATTTTTCAGCTATTTTGTTGTAAGTGACCAGAAAAATGCATACTTTATTTCTCATGAGATGGAAGCAAGAAATAAATATACCATATAAAAAATTGTTATAAAAATGAACAATTTCTCTTATCATGGTCTCTGTGGTTTTTATAATATCGTAATAATACCCAGCATTAGGCACCAGACATACAAAGATAAAACAAGACCATTCCTGATCTAAAAATACTCACACTCTCATGATAAGAGCAGACAGGAAGCTCATCAAATTTAAAGCAGAATGAATGACACATGGACACTGAGAATAAATTGCCCAATATCTTATGGGAGGAGAACAAGAAATAATAAGGTAGTAAGGGAAGAGATACGCGGTAAGAGAATGAGGTGAATAATTAGGGCACTTTGGAAATATATTAAGATATCAAATACATAATCAGAGTTTTTCCATAAATCCTGTTAAGTTCATCCTCCATTCCTCTTGACCTTCCATTTTAATTGATAATTTTGGTTCACTATTTCTACCTCAATACGTTGTTTGAATGGATCGATTTCAATACCTCACTGATTATTGCTTGAATTTTATACAAGTACGAACAAACAGTAATGTTTTATCTGCCTGGTTTTACAATCATAATCTTACAAGGTCATTTTCTATATAATTTATTTTGCATTAAATTTGTACTTCATTGTTACACAGAAGTGGAAGAGTTTATAGTCCGTAAAACAGTTTCGTGTTATGTAAAAAGTTTTTATTTATTGTTTCTCTCACTGCAGAGGTACTGATTTCCTTGGGAACTTATATTATCAAATTTATTTAACTTAAAAACTTTGATTAGAAGTGATGATATAGAAAGGGAGAAGTCTCCTTAATATTTGAACTCGTGGATTGATAGTTTTAAATTAGCAGCGAAGGTGAGGTGTTCCTTCGGGGATCTGTGCTTGAGCTAAAAAAGCTCTTGGGTGAAACGTGGTTTTCAGGTTCTGATGGCTTGTGAGTGGAATTAATATTAAATATTTTCTGATTTGACATTTTCTGATTCATGCTGAGATGCATCAAACAGTTCTGTCATCATGCATCTGAGCACACCAAGATGAACAGAACTCAAGCAATTGTTGGATCCAGGAAATACAATTAGAGAAATAAATTGCAATATAACCAGACACATAAGTCTTCCACTTTGTCTGAGTGAATTAGCAGTAAGGAATAATGGAAATATTTCCTCCATGGAAGATTAATTGAAATTTGATGATCGTATATATGTGTGTATTAAGCACTTGCATAACTCTGCTCTTATTTTTTGCATATGAAGGTTGCAGCCACTCTACTAAGCTAAATAAAAAGAGGTCACGCTCATGTAGAATTTCTTTGAATTTAAGGGCTTACATAAATTGAAATGCATACAAAGAGATAAAAGGGAATGCATTCAGAGACAAAAACTGCAAGCAGAACTAATGTAGAAATAAAAGAAGTTGTCCCATTTTGAGTCTTGCTTTCCGAGTGTCATTTTCTCTCTCCACACTTCTAGTTATAAAGGCAGTTACGTTCAAGTTCCCTAACTTTCATTCGCATTGGGTGATGTTAGTCCTTCTCTCTGCAGACTGAGTTCTGAGGGTAATGGGGGAAAAACCCCAGTTATTTGGGTCATTCAGTTCTGCTCTTTCACTTCTGTTGGGAGGGACACCCCAGGAGGGATCCATTCAACCATCAGACCTCTTTATTCTCTCTCTTTAAACCATTTCTATCAAAAGTCTACTATTTTTAAAATGTTCTTCCTTGGTTGGTGTCACTAATGTAAATTGCTTTATGAGAATCTGGGTTCAAGGACCACTTTAACTGCAATCTCCTTTAATCTCTTTTACGTGGTGGATCATGGACGTGTCTTGATTTTGTGCTTGTTTTGGTTAAAATTTTGTTTCGTTTTGTTTAAACAGCAGTTTTAGGTTCCCAGGACTTGTTTTGTTTTAATCAATAAAAAACAAAAGGAGCTAACATGTACCGAATGTTGCTGGATGATGATATGCCTCTTGTGGCAGCTTTCGTTTAATCCTGGCAATATCTGTATAAATTAGAAGTTATTTATTCCACAAGGTCTCACAACTTTGGTACAGAACCAAAGCTGACATGGGACCTTTTGCCACTGGTCTGTAGTGTTACACTCACTATGTCTGTAGTGTTACCTTTTGCCACTGGTCTGTAGTGTTACACTCACTATGTCTGAGTGATACAGCGTATCTCCCAAGACATAGTGCACAGCTGTTTCCACGTGGGAGAGTTCACCTGAAAGATGAATTGCAAGAATGAAATGAACAGCACTCCATATTCATTGCTGTTATGATAAGAAATGAAGAAATAATCATTTCATCATCAGAAGAATAAACACAATCTAGAATGTTAATTTGCTAATATCGCTTCCTCATGAATGATATAATCTGATCCTATCTTATGTATCTTATATGTTACATAGGCATTTCCAACTTCTTTATGTTATTAACCTTAACCTCTTGATACTCAGTTCACATGATAATGGGAAAATGCGATACTATCCCTAATAAAATATATCAAGTATGATGAGTTACTTTTTAATTTTTTCAGAGACACAGACAAAGGGTTATTTCAAAAAGCATGGGAGAATGTGTGCCAATTCTAGAGGGAGAGGCAGCCATACTCCTTTTATTTAGAAAAACATAATGTTACTCTATTTTGACTCAAGGGTGTTAGCAGTTTTAGTGTTAGCATTAATTTGTTTTCTTTTAATTATACAATTACTACATTCATTTTCCTTGGTAAAATGGAAAAACATCCCAATTGCCAAATGCCAATGATATTTTCTTAGGGTCTTAATGTGTAGTCTCATTAGGTTTCTGTTTTTCAGCTGGTAAAAGTTTATGAAGTCAGTATTTGTTTCTCTTGGGGGAATTTTGTTTGAACATTTTAAAGATAACAATTACCATTTTCCTCAGGTGATTTGCACCAATATTTGTCCTTCATTATCATAGCCCAAATAGTTTTTCACTTTGCAATCTCATACTGTTCTGATACATTTCATCTGTTCTTCCAAAAACATGAATAGAATACCTGCTGCATGTTTTTTTAAAAAATATTTTTAGTTCTTCATCTTTAAAAGAGTATGTTTAGAGAAAATCTATGAAGCAATATGAGATTTGTTTTATGCCTTTAAAAAACATTGACTTGAAGTGGGTGTGGTGGCACATGCCTCTGATCCCAGCTACTAGGTAGGCTGAAGCAGGAGGGTCACAAATTCAAGGATAGGTTGGGTACCTTAACGAGACCCTGCCTCAAAATAAAATAAAAATGACTGGGAATGTAGCTCAGTAGCAGAGCACTGTAGATTTAATCCCCATTACCAAAAACAGAAACAAAACAAAAGATTTGAGCTTTAATGCTATGCATTCTTGTCTGGCTACTTTTAATAATTAAGCAAACAAAAATAACTATTTATGGTTTTAATTATGGTGTTTCTAAGAAGACATAAACCTGAGCTTCATCTGCCCTTTGGTAATACTGCTCTATCCACATGAAATTTTAAATGGAAATGTCTGCAGAACACTGGGATTCTCTTAGATTCCTCTCTACGTGCCTTGGTCCATCCAGAGAAAAACTGCAGTGAAGAAATAATTTTGATACTGCCACTTTTATTCAGATACATGCAGAAAATTTTTAATAACTAAGATTTGCTTTCATACCACACATGGACTTTCAAATAAATTTTCTTCTAATTTGGTTTCACAACTCTGTTGGTAGATATTAAGCCCAGTTTAAAGAGAGGACACAGAAATTCTGAGTGAGTAGCAGCAAGTCCAGTCCCTTTGTTGGTAGAGTCACAAATTAAACTTGGGAGTTCTGCTCACAAACCTTGTTATAAAAGCTCCTCCACACTTTCCAAGATTAGATGCCGTGACATAAAAGAAAGAAAAACCGAGTAAACACCTCTAAAATGATTTAAATCACAAGGCAGTTACACCTTTCTCTTTCACCTTGTATTTTAAATTATAAAACACTTAAACTTTAGGTTATCAAACTTTCCATTTAAGGATTCCCCCGGCCCCCGCCAACCTGGTATGTGACAAAGAATAGTTCACATTGGTCCCCCTGGAAAAGATAGACAAATTGAGACTTCTCCTTTAGTGTATGGATCTTTTACTTTGTTCACAGCTGCAAACTTTTTTGGAGACATTCCTGAAGGCTAGTTCACCACTTCAGGCATTTGATAACATGAAGGAAGCCATCAGCAAACTCCTTCTGGCTGCCGAAGTCTTCAGCGAAACATCTACTCTGGGACCAAAGACCTTCCATAGGTAAAAACAAATTTTAATTTAAAAAAAGGGAAGAAAATAAGTCTTCTAAAAATTGTTAATAGGATCTTCTAAAGAGATGTGGACCAGTTTATAGATCCTAACACTTCAGAGCATGCTGCACACTTGTTAATGTCCAAATATTGGTGAAAATAAATAAAACACAAAATTTTAAAATTAAAATTTAAATGGCAGCTTTCTTTCAAGTTTAGCTATTTCTTTATTTCTAGCATATAGATTTAGTGTTGATTGGTTGCAATCTTACCCAATAAATTGTATTCTCAGATATCCCAGTGATTTCAAAATGCAGAGAAGGAAACAAAGATCTTTATTAACACACTTAGTAACCCTAGCCTCATATTTCAGTTTACTGAAAATAATTTATTGTCTTTGCTTTAAGAACATGTCAAATTGGGTATATATATAAAAAAAAGCGATTCCTCAATTTATTTACTCATTGTTATACTTTGTATGTGAATAGGCCTTTCACATGTAGAAATAGGAGAGTTTTCTTCTCCATATTAAGATTTTCATGGAATAACTTCCTAGTTTAAAGTGTTATGAATAAGTTAGATGTACTTTCTGTAAGAAACAAAACAGGTCCCAAACCCAGGAGTCAATTATGTATAATTTTTGGTTAGAGATATTGACATTTAACCATAGCAGTCATTAACAATGTGATACCAGATAGTGGAGTTAGTGTAGCAAAGAGTCTATTTTTATGCTATCTTATGTTTTTATTTCAGATGTAGATTATGCTTTCAACTTTTAACTTTTGATATTGGTTATGACAGCCTCAGATACCCTGTAGTGCTTCAGGTGAGTTGTCAAAGGCCTCGTGAGTGGTGTGAGCTTCCAGCTCTTGGTGGAAGGTGTGTGTGTGTGTGTGTGTGTGTGTGTGTATGAGAGAGAGAGAGAGAGAGAGAGAGAGAGAGAGAGAGAGAGAGAGAGAGACTTTCATTCACAGTCACCAATTGATAAATAGCAACCTGAATTAAAGCCATTATAGGCTCATATGCATTGTGGTTTAGGGAATTAATTAGTATGTGGCGAATCTATGTGTTCCAATCCCCATCGTATGTTCCTGTAGAACAAACATGAATTTTTTTTTTTTTTTTATGGTTCAACCACTGTTTATGAAGAAAATGTGGAATAAACCTAAGTACGTGTTCATGGAAAGAAGCAAGGCATATAATGAAAAATGGTAGATTCCATGGTGCATTCACATAGTGCTATTAAAAAGGTATTATTCATTATGTTGGGACATTAGTTTTTAAATCGGCTTGTTTTAATTTAAAAATACATGGGGGTTTCGAGATTTTTTCCCCTAGTATAAATACACAGAATTAGAGTGCTTTAGTACACCTTTTTGCTTCTTCTTGAATTCTTTCGATCATCTCCCCAAACATATTTTTTCTTCTAAAATAGCCCTCAGGGGCAAGAAGATAAAAAACAATTTGGTTCAATTAGTCTACAGAAAGTTCTCTCTTGAGTTCTGGTGTGGGAAGAAGGGAAGAGGAACAAAATAGCATGAATAACCAGAATTCAAATTTATATAGCATTGTTTTCAAACTATAATTGAGGAAAAACAATTATAGACATTTAGTTGAATAACTTTAATATTTACCTATAAAATTTTGAAACTTTGGCCAGGCACAATGGCACACACCTAAAATCTCAATGATGTAGGAGGCTGAGGCAGAAGGATTACAAATTTTAGGCCAGCCTCAGCAACTTAGCAAGGCCCTAAGAAACTTAGTGAGACCCTATCCCAAAATAAAAAGTAAAAAGCCTGGAACTGTAGCTCAGAGGTAAATTGCAATTTTTTTTTTTGAAGCTTTATAAAATGATGAAATGACTATTTTTTCCTTACTTTGTACACATATCTAATAGTTGATATTATATTCTAAAAATGTGTACTTCAGAAAAGTGTTATATATTATCTTTGGTGAACACAGATTCTTCAGTTACACAGATGGCTTTAAGATAAGCTAATGTGACTTTATCACAGTTAAACTTCTTACATTAAAAAATTGCATCTTTAAGAAAACATTATTCTTATTTATAAAACTGTTGACCTCCAAAAAGACCACTAGATGTCAGGTCTGATCTACAAACAACAGGAAATAAATCATGTCTTAGAAATAATTCCACTGTATTAACTCATGGAAACTATTCACTGTGCTTTGCCTCTTCAAAGGTGCACGAGCATTTAAATTTTCAAGATGATGATGACATGGATTTTGAGGACCAAAATACAGAAGAATTCCTGTTAAAAGACACCTTCAATTTTCTTTTCTCCAATGAATCTTCACTTTCCTTATTTTCAGAGATATTTCAGAGACTTTATAGACCGGGCGTATTTAAGGTAAGTGCTAATTTGTGCTAATTTGTGTGCTGATGAATGTTTTTTCAAGTCTTCTTTAGAATGTGACATTTTCTTTATTATGTAATCAAGCAATTTGAGAATTTGAGTGAAATTAATTGGTATCTATGTTGCACCTCTTAATTTTTTCTGACCTGAGGATCAACTTTTTTACATCAACAAAGTATGTGCATAAAAATGATTGTGATATAATTGTGAGTTGAAAGTGAAATAAAGTAGTTCATAATTCAGAAGAAATGTTTGTGTATATTATGAATAATGCATATTGTATATTATAGAAATCTTTTAAAGGAGTGTTAGAACTTTTTGGAAGCAGTCTAGAATAGCAGAAAGTGCTTCAGATGGATATCAGAGGATTTAAGTTATAACATTAATATTTTAAAGCATTCACATCTGTTAACATGTTTAGTCAGATGCTGATGATACTTCAGAGTAACATTGGTGAAGTTTTATGGTTAGTATAAGTTTTCTTGATATGTAAAGTACTATACGAATTACTAAACTGAGTATTGTTCCCTATATATTTTCTATTTTATAACCTATATTTTAAAGAGAATTTGGAGAGAGGATGTGAAAGGTTTCACAAAGATTGATGTTGTATTTCTCACAACCATTTCTCTGTAGAGCATCTATCTTTCTTGCAGTGATGTACTAGAAAAAATGGATGTGGAAAAACATGGGGAGAGGTCTGCTTACCAAAGTATGTGAAACCCCAAATGGCAATGTCCCATAAATGGGTTCATTGGTTTATACTCATGTAATGCTCTGAAGGCTACAGGAGACTCCTGCTGCTTTCTCAAACCGATTGCCACACCCATTATGCTTCTTGTTCACCTCCCCAACCTCACTACCAAAGCATCACGAAGCTATTTCATCCAGGTTCACATTGTCAAATATGAGGTTTACTTATATTCCAACATTGTGTGACAAGTTGAAGTTACTAAGCAGTATATAACATTAATTTGCTTATCTGCTTAGAGTTGAAAATCTGGCTTATGAAGTAGGAGGCAATTGGGGTAAAGATGATTTAAACTTTAGTTATTGCTTATGATTTTTTTCCTCCTATTACAGGGTGAAAATGAAAACTATCAAAAGGACCTAAATCAATGTCTGTCTTTAGAAGAAATTAACTCAATTATGACTTTCATAAAGGAGCTTGAGAATCTGGGACAATTCCAACTGGTAAAACAAAAGTGACATTTGCCTCCTCCTGTACTAAGATTATAGTAGATCAGCCCTAAACTACCTTCTTTCGACTTCACACTGGACAGAATTTTTTTTTTTTACTGAATCTTTGTAAGATTCAGTCTTGCTTTCAGAGATCTAAACAGATAAGCAAGATCTATATGTTTCACTTTAAGAGTTTACACACAGCCCATGATTTATTAAAGATAAAAAAAAATTAAATATATGGGATTAGTACAGCTTCCAGGATTTGACAGTCCTCAAAGGGAAAATGTCAACATTTTTCTTAATAAGTTTTACTTTTAGCTTTGGGACATTTACATACAACCTAAGTTTATTTCTGCTTTTTATATCTTTTTAATTTATATAAAATCAAATATAATTGAACAAAATAAGAACATTTTAGAAAGCTACCTAAATCTTAATTTTTTAACTGTATAACAAACGTCAGAGAAAAGAAAATGTACATAATTATACCAATTTTTACTGGTTTCAGCCTATTAAAAGAGTATTTGTGTATATTTTCTTGGACTTTATTATTTATTAGTATCTAAGGATGATTTATTACATATAAATGAGTATGCTCAGTGCAAGCTTTGTTTCTACTTCTGCCACTTATATAAATAGATGATAATGATTTGCATTTTTCCACCTAAGATTTGTCCATGTAAAACATCTTTTAAAAATAATGTTTAGGAGTGCATTAATAATTCATTATTAATCTGACATATGGCTTCAGCATTTTTTAAATCTATGTATACATATCTGCAGTATGAGTTGTAACCAATTTGTTAACTAATGAATGTTTGACATTTGCTTTTATAATTTAGCCCATATTTGGGAGGTTTCAAAGTAAGTTTATTTCTCCAAAGATAATTTACTTTGTGTATTTGTCATTTTGACTAATTTAAGTATAGCATTACATTCGTGGTAAGTTAGTTCAATATTATAGAAAGATAATCAAAGAGACGCTTGTCTTTTCGGAATTTATAATTTAAGATGCTGTGAATATAGAATATATCTTGGCATAATGCAAAAAAGAACTAAAGAATTATTTTGCAGAAGCCAGGGCAAAACCTTAGTTCCTGACTCTGGGAGTAGAAACCAAATAACCTTAGGTTATTTTAATTTAATTTTTTGGTGAGACAACTATTTCTTGCCCTGATGTAATTCACTTGTAACAAAGAGGATTTTTCCTCATTTTCCCTGCTGCCTGATTCCCTCTGCTATTTAGCTGCAGCAAGATATGTTAGTTATCTCTCGCAAGAAGGAGAAATCCATATCTCCTCAACAGCAGGGAAAGAAAAATTCATTCCATTTGGAAATATGATCATCAACAAAATTATTTCCTTATAAAAAGGGGCATTTACCTTGACAACTACACAGAAAAAATAAATCACAGTACTGATTGATCAATAAATTGATTTTTAAAAATCTAACAAAATATAAAACCTTTCCTAGTAATGTGCATTTTAACTTATTTTCCATAACTTACATGGATACTTTGTGTTTGAATATTTCTTCTCAGCTCTTTCCATCTACCACTCCTGGGATTCGATCTTTGATGCGTGAATTTTATGATGCAACAAATCCTTTGGGAAAACCTGGCTCAGTCCTGACCCAGTACTGGTCTCTTTTAAATGTATTTGAACAATTTTGGCTCCTGAATAAAAAAGCCCAACTACATCCACTGGAATGGTAAGATAGCCACAAATTTGAACTGTGCAATCCAAAAAAATCTCCAGTCTAAAGATTGATTTCAAAAGGCTTTGCCTAACATTAAAGAAAGCAACAAAAAGAAGTGTGTCCAAAAAAATTCATGCTCTGGAAAATAAATGTCTTTAAAACTTTGAAACCATAATGATTCTGGTGGTCTTTAAAGACTGTAACAAAAATATATCCAACCGTTTTTAAACCAACAAGACTTGACTCCTCCATAAAGTAATGCCTAAAATTAAAAACTTCAATCTAGTTTTATTCCACGATATATATCTTTGCCTTGCTGGCTCATCAGACAGAAAATTAGGTGGGATTTGTTTCATGAACCATCTGACTGCAGCCTAATATGGTCATATTATTTATTTAGAGGATCTTAGAAGCATGACTTTATTCTGGGCAAATCTAAATTCAGATGCACATATTCTTTTTGTTTATTTTGTTTTTGTAAGGTACTTTCCCATCCTGATGAGAGGCAGTAATGAAGGAAATGGTATAGGCCATATGTTAATTAATGGTACAGGTGGTGTATTGGTGCCTTCAGCACCTAAGATTCTGTCTGTTTTTCTTTTATATGGATAGAATTGAGGAAATCTGACTTTTCTACTGCCAGGAAAACAGAATTAAACCTAAACCTCCTAGGAAGATGAAAGAGTAATCGACCTGGTATACTCATTTGCATCCCTTGCAGTCACCCTGGGGATGACTGCAGTTCTATTGACTTATACTTCATTTCCTTCTACCTCTGGAGGTAGTGAAAACAATTCTAGAAGAAACCCTTTTTGTAATTAAAAACTACAAATAATCATATATTTGAAGACTTCTTATAATATCTCCCAGGATCAGAACTTATTCTACTTGCCACAACTATATGAACTTGGCCTTATTTCCTCAATACCTGGAAGTAGTAGGCCTGACAGAAGATTTTGTTTGTGTGCTTGAAATTAAGTTTTAAATAATATGGCTCAAAGTCACTTTGCTTTCACCTTGCACTTGCTCAAATAATGCAAGACTGTCTCATGCATCATTATAGATAAGTGAAGAACAGGCTGGATTTCCCAAGGAGCCTATTAACCTATTGTTTTTAATGTTGAGTAAGTTCCCCTGAGAGACACAAGCTTTAGGAAGTTTGTTCTCCAGCAAGTTTTCTCAAGCTCCACATATGCTATAAGGTTAAGAAATCCACTGCTCTTATGCTCAGATGATTGGATTCCCTTCCAATAAGGAACCTTACTGATAATGGTCAGTGTTGAGTATAATTTGAAAGGAACAGGACTTTTTAAAATTGTACATACCTGGATTCAGAAATTCCAACTTTAGAGTTTATTAAGTATAGCAGGAAAAGTGCAGACTCAGTTTCCTCATCTGTTAAATACAGATTATATTACCTGTCATTTATTAGTTCAGTAGGATCACATAAAATGGCTTCTGTGCACCTGATGCTGGGACACAGGTATGAAGTAAATATTAGTTTGCTTTTCTTTTCAGGCTTTTATACCATACAAAGGTCACTTTAGCTTTTATAGTGGGGGTAATGTTTTTCTTTTCTTTTTTACAAGAAAAGAAAAATATGTTTGAAAGACTTACCTAAGTTAAAATTAAACAAGTAAATTTTAGATTTTTACCAAAAAACATTAAAATATGCTTCTAGTAAGTTTTAAGAAAAAAATTATTTAAGTTTAATTTATTCAAATAGTCAATTTACCAGTGAGCATATGTATATTTAATGATCATTCATGCAAGAAGGATACATACATACCATATACATTTTCCAGATGAGGAAACTAGGAAGATGGGTTATTTGTTCACTTTGGACAACTACTGTAAATAGATTTGGGACTAGGACCCCAGCCATCTCATCCATGGTCCAGTACATTTTTCCAGTGCATCATGCAGACAGGATGATAATCATTGCATATACCTTGAAAATGGTCGCCTCCAGATTTTCTATAGAATATGTCAATTGCATATACCTAAACTACCTATGGGGTCTATTGACCATTTTATTTTCTAAATCAAGACCATTTGCTTGTAGCAACGAGGTGAGGAAAAATAAAGTCAGAAAGCAATAGTAGTAGATAATAGCTATTGCACTGTGCCCTGAGGCTCAGAATCCAGAAGTCCCAATTGAATTAGTGTAATTCTGAATAGAATGGAAATCCTAAAAACCCATATTTGTGCACCATCTGCTAATTTTCACTTTGCTGGAAATATAGTTGTATGTGTATTTTGCTCTAAGGAAATGTTCTCCAAGAAAATTCATGTGGATTCAAAACAAATAATTTATTCACAAAATTATCCAAGAAATCACTACAAGATGCCTTTCTCTATAAAGTATCTCATTCCATTGAGATAGCAATGTTTCCAAAATTCAGTTTTTGTGCATTTCATGTTGCATGTTTTGCAAGACATATTGGAAATAATATTGCAATACAATTATAACACCTTCTAACATTAGCGAAATATGTAATTCCTTGACTCTTCTTAATTCCCTTTCTGATGGTTATATCTTAAAGGAATTTAAAACACACTATTCATCTCTGCTCTGCTACAGTGCCCAGCACAAGATCTGAGACAATAATATGTATAAAACATTACTTAACATAGAGCATTTCATTTAATTTTCATAGCATCCCTGTGAAGTAAGGCAAATATTGTTATCTCCACTTTGCTGGGGTGAAAATAAAGACCCATCAGCACAGGAGAGGCATGGCAGGGGCCTCTGGACCATCTTCTCTATCATCAGGACCAGCGGTTATTCTGTCTGGAATTTATTATTCTGATCCCAAATTTAAGAATTTGAAGGACATTCTGGTCAAGTATTTATTATTTAGTTATACAACAGAGAAAAAAGAAGGGAACTCAGCACACTATATCTGAACTTTTTCCCTTTCCAACCAATTATCAGAATTTAAGGACAGAAAACTTGGTGACATAAGTCCATAAGTCCTTAGTGCATGGTACAATTACTTTTCTCATATTCTGGGTATGTTTTTTTCAGGTTGTGTCTCAGAGTTTCCAAGGCTTTTTTGCTTCAAAAACTGTGTAATTTTAGTCAGAGATTCCAATAACAATGTGTGTACTTGAATTGCTTCTGTTGGACTCAGGCTATCTGAGATTGCTCAGCTTTGGACTGAAGAATGACTTTTTGCCCTGGTTTGTTTCAAATATGCTTCTACTGATTAGAGATGATGAGATTTCCACCCACCTCACTGGCAGCTCACTTGCCAGTCTGGAGAAATAAAATCCAGAAAGTGTTTCTTTGTCTTCATCAAAATAACTGTGCCCACATGGAAGAAAAGATAGTGTACTTATGTAATTTCCATGAATTGTGTTTGCTTCATTGATCCAGGGTTGTTTGACATTGTATTTGCAGGAATTCATTCATAGAAGATGAGAACATTGAAAAACCACAAGTGTCATTTGATGCAAATGAAAACAAAAAAGGTAAAACCATATAGTCCCACTTATTTCAACATAAAAATAAAAATTGCCTGACCAAAAGTGTGTGTGTTTGTGTGTGTGTGTGTGTGGGTTAACTTCATTAGTAATCAAAATTGAATATTAGACAAGGACATGTTGTTTTCCCTCAAAATTGGATTTTTCTTCCTATAGATAAGAGTTGGGAAAACTACATGGAAAAAATTATGATGCTGGTGGATGCATAAATTAGAACAACGTATTTTAAGGGATCATTCAGCAACATATAATAAAAGTCATAAAGATGATTCTTACAGACCAGGAGTTCCACTGCTGGATATTCATTTTAAGGAAATAATTAAGAACATATAAAAATTTTAATAAATAAATTGGCAATAAAAAGCATTAGAAGCTACCACTACAGCCATGAAAGTAGAATGGATGCATAAATGCAGCCAGAGTCATCCAATGAAATTCTATAGAGCCATTCAAATGTCATGGAAAAATATTTATGACATGAAATATGTTTAGAATATATGATTAAATGTATCAATTGGCTACTATCAATAGGAACCTCAAGGAAAATTAATGATTTTGATTTTCTGTCTTAAGCTTATCTGTTTTCTCATTTTTTCTTTCTAAAGAATATCTGAGATTTTTTCATAAGAAAATATTTTTAATTTTAAGAAGAGACAATGAAAAAGTACTCACCCATGTGTCTACAAATTTTTTTAAAAAATCTAAGTTTTTCTATTATAAACCAGAATTCAATCAAATACCTTGGTTCTCATTTGTGTCCCACCCTCAACCTTAGCATTGCCTTAGCATTGATAGGAAATGAGAGATTCAAAGCTCCTCAGTCAGGATCTCTAGATGAGGCTTAGTAATTTGCATTTTAACAAGCCTTTCAGATGGGTCTGGAGCACACTAGAGTTTGAGAACTACTGATTCAACAGAATGAATCAGTTGGCTTAGTGAGGAATTAATCATAAGTGGGTATTATGACTCCCTTTCTCTCTCCTATCATTTTTCTCTTTAAATGGATAACTTAAGTACTCTGCATGTTCTTATTCATTTATTTAGTTCATAAATATTTATTAAGGAGTTTTTTAGATGTTTGGCTAAATTCAGAAACTGAACAAATTGCAGTGTAACCAACTGTATAGAATTTCTGAACTCTAATAATTTGGGAAATTATAGTCACAGGATCATAAAATAAGAAGGAAATTCAATGAATTACCTTCAGGCAAAGGATGACATTTAGACCATTCTTTTTCACCTTTAATATTATCTTATTTAAAATAGAATCAAAAATCTTTTTCTTTTTGAACCAAATAGCTTTTGTTTTATTGTAATTATTGGTTTTACCTAGAAATGCTCACTGGTATTATAAAAGCTAATAAAATGTGTTTTATTAAATTATCCTCTGAGTTAATTAAATATATGCTTTAAATTTTAATTGTTTTAATTTAAAATTTACATTTCTTTTTTAGCTGCAGTTACACAAATTATGAACGAAAATAAAGATATACATTGTAATGACGGTGAGTCAAGATTAATGTGTTTCAGCAGCATAATCAATGGTTAGACAGTGCTTTGAGAAAGGAAGTCCTTTTATCATATTCTTGTATCTTTAGGCTGCTAGTTTAATTAAAATTTAAGAAGTTATTGTATTGTTGATTGAGTCAATATTCATCACTTTTGTATAAAAAGAGCATTTTAAATTTGTGGTTTTTAGCATGAACTGTTATGTTTATTTCAGGATAATTACTTCTAAACTCATTTTGAGGGACCCAAGAGGTTCCATAGCTTTATTTTGGAGGTCCCTCAAGTGGAAGAGTTTGCTATGATGGATTGTACTTGAATAGAATTTTGTTAGATAGCTAAACATTTTTACACCAATTTTCATTTTTTTTATTTTCTTAAAATTCATAAATTTTTTAACCAAGGCACAATAAAAGAAAATATAAATTTTAAGTGTATATAAACTTTAAACTTAAAAATAATTTCTTTCATTCTGGTCAGTGTTATTACAATGGTCTTGCAAATATATCCTTTTGAAGAGTCTGACTTTTTCAAGATCAAGGCTAGAAAATGCCTTAGTTGGATCATAAAGATGGGTCTTCAGATTCTTAGTTCTAGTCTCCTGAATTTGTTTTAATAATGTATCATCATGCAAAAATAAGAGTTCTACATAGTAAGTTTTGGACAAAGCATAACTTTTTAAAAATATGTCTGTTTACATCTGTCTATATATGGTCCTAAAACATGCATTTAGAAAATTTTTTTTACAAAAAATGCTTTTACAAATAAAACATCAATTCCAATAAAACACTGAAGTTGAAAAAATAGAGAATATAGACAGGTTTAATTTATTATAAAGAGAATTCTTCTAATTTAACAAAACCCAATTGGTTATCTTATAAATTCAAGTTAATTCACTCATGATGCTTTAATGCTATCACTAACATCATGGTAGATTAATAAGTAGTGTAATAATAGGGTTAATAGAATCAACATGCATCCAACTACAGAAAAAAGCATATTAAAGAAAGTTGCTAACAGTAAAAGAGAATAGAAGTTACTTATGCTGTTCCCTCCCTGTACTTGCTGCCTGATCTCCTACTCCAGAAAATACATGGCTTATTTATCTTCCAGGAACATTGTTGCTAGGACGTGGTAGGGAAGAGATTAGTGAAAAAACTAGGAGCAGAATTGCATGAGCATCTGTTGAGCCTCTTCTCTGAGCTGGGCTGAGGCCGACTGCAGTGCTAGGAAGGCCAGTTCACCTGTTTGGGCGTCTAGATTTTCCATTCACCTGTTTGAGTGTCTCCATTCTCCATTCACCTGTTTGGGCATCTAGATTCTCATTTGTTGCAATAGAAGGATTTCACCAGTAAGCTCATTGTTTTCAGTTCACAGTAACATGATAAAGAAAAGGGGAACCTGTTCGATAAACTCTTCAACTCTGTTCATGTTTTTATGTTGATAAAAATTAGTCCTACCTGGATCTTCAGAATTAAACTTTTACAATAAAGGATATTTTTTAAAAATCTTGATGATGCTTCAGAACAGATGGGCTTATCTTTAAGAGTCTAGGCTATTCTCACGTTTAAAATGAGTTATGATTTTCCCTCAAGAGAGCAATAAATTTCTATGGTTAAAAGAAATCCATTAAAAGCAACCAAAACTTCCAACAGCTTTCCCACGTACACTAGCCAAATAGATTAAGCGGCTTGCTACCACCATACCTCACACTGAGTTCTCCATAGTTCTTAGGTAAGCTGGTCCGAGACAAGTTGGGATTGGGCTGGGAAAGTTTCCAAGGAAACACCAGATGTTTGTAGGCGGCAACTCTGATGATTCAGTTTGGATGTCAGAACTAAATCAACTTTCAAGCAGAAATCTGGGATACAGTGCTTAAGACAGAGGTAAAAAATTTCTAAAGAAACAAAAAAAAAAAAAAAAAAAGAACTTGCTAAAACCTCGATGAAGAAAATAATCACACATTTCTGTCACCTCAAGTAGGGCTGAGGTTCATTTTATTATGTGTGCAAGCCCCACTGAAAACCATGACTGTTTAAGTGGAATATAAAAAGAAATGTAAAATGTATTAACTGAAGGGAAACTGTCTCTCAGGGAACCTTTACAAAAATATATCCTAAATTTAAGTGCATTTCTATGTTTCATTATGAGAAAAAAAGATCTGCTCCTTTCCTATTCATTTAGACGGCTCTGAGCATAAAAGCATAGTGCAATTCCCTTTGTGCCTAGACAATGGGCCTCTCCATAGCACAGTACATATCCTAAGTCCAGTTTGCTTAGTGCTATGATGGATTAACAGAATCCATTTGAATCAAATGTCTTGATTAGTAGTATCCTGTTTTTACTGTGTTTATCTTAAGTACCTTTAACATTGAATATGCTTGGGATAAAAACTTTGATTAAAAAAAGAATGTTATTAATAAGTAGCTGCATTTAAATTTAAAGTTACGATCCTTTTCAGTATGAGTTCTGATAATACAACCCCAGCTCTCGTGGTTGTATTTTTTTATTTTTCCACTTTTTTTTTTTTTTTTTTTGCAGTGCTGGGGATTGAACCCAGGGCCTTGTGCTTGCAAGGCAAGCACTCTACCAACTGAGCTATATCCCCAGCCCTATTTTTTTACTCTTATTATAAGAAAATTTCAAGAGCTGGTAATGATTACTAAAATTATAGATGCAGTCTTCCTTCAAGTATCAGCCAATCTAAGGATTGTTATTTAAGTAGTTGAACCAATTCACTGAGCTGTTCAACAGAATTGGCTAGTTATTTTTTAATTTAGACTTTTCTACAAAATAAAATTACAATATATTCACTTTATAAAATTGTTATCATTATTATTAACTTCTACTTGAATAACTTTTTCTACCACAGGCTGAGAATGTGGTAGGTGGATGGGCCCATCACAGAGGATAGTCTAGAAATACACAGGTTTATTCATTTTCTTTTCATTCATGATGACATCTATTCTGAGACCAGGTCACTAGGCCTACAATAAAACACCCATGTGGTTGGGGGAATCCATCCTCATGCATTTGGATCATCATCATGTCCATCAAAGAAACATAAAAATGTTGATTTTATTGAATACAAAACCAGGACACAATGGGAGAGGCAAATGAAGAGCAAGACAAGGAATTGCAAAATGCCTTGTTTGCTTTCTTAGGGACTTGAAGTTGACTAGAAGTGATGAGAAGCAGTGCAAATGGAAGACATACCATCAGATTGATTTTAGAAACATCATTGTGATAGTTGTATAAAAGCAGGAGAAGGACAACCATAAACAAAATCATCTCCTTTTTCTAAATTCAGTTTTACAGTTTTCTGCCTTGAATTGTTGTCTTTCATGTTGCTGTTGTTAAACATTGCTCAACATTTTATAGAAAGGCAATGCAAGCAAACTCTCATCTTACTGATTCCTGCAGAATGTTTTATATTTGTCTTTCTGGAATGTTGTTGACTATTGAAAATAATTAATGAAACACAGTACTTGTTGACATTTTTTGAAAAACATTTTACTAACTCATTGGGTGATTTGTCCATTGTAAACATTAACATTGAATATAATTTAACTGTGGCTGGTGCATGTGCCTCCAAACCTGTTTTTTTTTTTTTTTTTTCTCACTAAGAAATTGTCAAAGAGAAAGATCAAAGTCTTAGAATCATTGGTACAGAGTCATATTCTAGATTCTAAGGCAGGACTGAACAGAATATAGGACCTCTTTTTGATGTTTCATGGCCCTTTCCCATGTTGAGGTGACCTGGGAAGGAAGGAGATTCAGGACATTCTTGTGGATGTTTTCAGGAGGATTTGTTTAACATTGGAGTGCACATTCTTCACTCCACCCTACTCCCTATAAGCTACTCTATCAGCCTCATGGCAGTTTGATGACATTTCCCATTAAGAAATATTCTTCGTTGCCTGATGGTTTCTTTCTGTCACCACCCCACAAAGTCATTGTCCCCATTTACATATTTGTTGATATATGCCACAGACATCATAAAAATGTTATCAACCCACAGGAGAGACATTTCCCCCAACTTCTGTGGTTTTAAGTTTTCAAGGGCTGAGCAAAAATGTCATCTGTACAACACCAACTAAAGGTAACAGCTGCTATATGTAAATTCTGTGATATTTGAAAAATTGGAAATCCAGCTGAAGCCACAAGTCAACTATGACCAGGGTGCTGGATGGACAGTCAGTGGCGATTTCTGAAATTGCTCAGAGGAATTAGGGGAAAAAAAAAACCCCTTAAACATATACGATTTTAAAATATTCTATCCATTCCACAGATTCATTTTGTCACTGTTCTTTTTTTAACAGATAAAGACACACTATGTCACATCAAGGAGATCTTCACACGTCCACACTTGGAACTAAATCCTGAATTTAATCCAAAGATCAAAGATTATTACTCTGAAGTCCCATTTGATGTGGTAACCGTGACAATCGGGGCGGAGACATCTAAGTGTCAGTGCAAGGTGCACCTGTATGAGCGGGCAGGGCCGAGGTATGGGAATACTCGCTGGGACTGAGTTGAGACAGCTCCCTGGGAAGCAGACATTCGACACCCAGCCTTTATAAAAGTGATTCAGGAAAGTGGAGCCGTGGGTCATTTGGAGAGATTTCCAAGGGGTGAAATCTTTCCCCTTTTTAGGCATTATGTGCTCATTAAGAACACAGCAATGCTACTCACTATTAATAACCTTTGTAAATAATATTGGTGACAATATTATAACAAGGGAGAATCTTGTTCTAGGAAATACAATGAGGAATCATTAAGGAAAATCTATTTGTTGTCTTGAGGCTTTCTGGTTGTTGGAAAGAATCCTCCTGACCACTAATGTCTTCCTATCCCAAACTAACTCTTCAAGTATTTAGATAACTGGGGTTCATTGCTTAAATATGTTGGTGACAATTTGTGGACATGGTGCCCACTAACTTACCTAGTCTCACAGGGACATTTTTTTCTATCCATGCTTCTGAAAGTCACCAACTCATTTGTTTATAATTTTGAACAGAAAATAGACTCTTACTACATGTTGCGTAGCAAGGAAAATACTCATAGCTCCGTGCTGCAGGGAAAGAAAAGCTCTAAGCATTCCTATTCTATTAGTCAAAAAGTCTAGTAGAAAGAACAGAGGTGGCTCGTACCTATAATCGCAGAAATTCAGAAGGCTGAGGTGGGAGGATTGCAAGTTCAAAACCAGCCTCAGCAATTTAGTGAGGCCCTGAGCAACTCAGCAAAATCCAGTCTCAAAATAAAAAATAAAAAGGACTGGAAATATGACTCAGTGGTTAAGTCCCCCTGGAACAATCCCTGTTCCCTGCCCCCCCAAAAAAAGAAGGAAAAGAAAAGAGGGCTCTCAGTCACACCCATCTGGGTTGCACCCCTGGCTTGAGCATGCAATTCTGGACAATTTGCTTACTAGTTGTATGTAATGGCCCATATATTCTAAATCAGGACCATCACAGTTTTTACAGTTACTGTGAGTTCTTAATGAGATAATATATGACCCTGACAGTGGTTAATAGCATCAGTTTCCTTCACTTTAGTTAATGGAAGACATGACTTACTCTGCAAGGTGACCCTTGGAACAGTAAAGTACTATAAAACAAATTTTATTTATTTATTTTTTCATATATTAGGTTTCTTATGCGGTTGTACAGGCCTTGCCTGGTTTTAATGCAAATAGTAGGCATCTAATAAATATTGATGTTCTGAATCAGTTTGGCTTGAATAAATATCCCCATTCATATTTATTCTCTCTCTCTCCCTTTATCTGCAGCTTTGCCAACTACCCTCTGGGCTTAGGAATGAATAAAATCTCCATGCTTGTGGTGGATGAGTCTCCAGCAGAGGGTGAGATTCTGGTCACATACAAACTCACTATCTATAGAGAAGACCGCCCAAGCCTGCCGTTCTTTGAGGACTTCACAGCATGTGGTTTTGTGCAAGTAAGTGAGTTTTACATTTGCACAGGAGTTGAATTAGGAATGATTCTTTCAACCCAGGTGAAAAATGCCAAATGAAAATTGTTACAAGATATCATATGCTCTTAAATCTAAATTGTGGTCTCTGTAAAAGAGCACAAATCCCAGGCAGGTAGCTAAGACACCTCATTATGAGCAGTTTTCTTTTTAGTGTGGCGGCTACTCCCTACCCTCATTGTACTCGGTGGGTTTATTGTGGTTTCTATTTTTTAAAAAAGATCTGAATACTAATACTTTGCTGTGAAATTGGTTTCATGTTTCCTCATTAAATCGTGCTGTTTTTCTTGGATTTGACCCTGGATCTACTTTTGAAATTTTGAACTAGATTCACTGGAATTTATTTTAAAGAATGAGAGGAAAACTTATGGAAACTCTTTTTTTTTTAACAGAAGGGATACCAAATAAATGAAATTAAATTTGCTTAGGATAGATATATTTCTCACATCTTAATAATTTCTCAGGGTGGGAGTTTCTCCTTTGAGCAACACAAACCTTGTTAAGAGTGGAAGAAGATGACTGCTACTCTGAGAGATGTTTTTCTGTTTGGTGGCTTTGTTCTCTGCTTTTGCTTTTTTTTTTTTTTTGAATAATTTCTACCATCATATATATGTCTTCTGCATAGACGATTCCAGGGAAGTAGTAACTGGTAATTTCATCATGTATCTACTAATCTATTCAGAAAGTATAACTGCAAACACTCATGTATTGTCAAAAGGATGTGTGTGCTACTGGGAATTGAAGTACAGAGGATTAGTTAAAAGTAATAGGTCCACCTGAGCCTCAGTGGCTGATACAGATGCCACGTTCCTTTGTATTTTTATTTAATGGCCAAACATGGTAATCCTGCTCCTGACCCATGAGCATCATCTCAACTATTCCCAAAGCTTAACACTGTCTCAGAAGGGAACCTATCCCTGAGACTTGTATTATTCAAGGAAACAAATATCTCTAATTAGTAAATTATCACTAATTTGAAAGGAATTTCACCTTGATCTAGAGAATGGTCTAAAGCAAGACAAAAATTTTATTTTGAAAACTATGAATAGGTGTACTTGAAAAAAAATAAAAAGAGTGGGGTCCATGGTCAAATAGGTTCATATAGTAATGGATTAAACAAAGTGCATTATTTTCCTTGACTATGGAACTTTTTTGAACTGTTAATATGCTAATTTAAGGGGTGGTCCTTCAAAAGGAGAATATGTGTGTGCTCCATTTCCACATTGATCTGATGTCACTTTAATGGGAATGGATATCAATGCTTGTTTTCTTGAGGAAACATTGGGTTAAAGTTTGAGAGAAAAAATCAAAATATATTGCCCCTAGTTTTCCACTTTTCATTCCACTTTATTTGGGTTGTTTTATCTCACTGTTTTCTGAATTGGAAAACAAGTAACTAAATCCATACCAAAAATGTTAAGAAATTAGCAAACACCTAGGGGAAGGAGCATTTTGTGTATGTATATGTTTGTATGTACATAATTTTATTTCCATACTAAACACTCTTCCCTTTATTGGTAGAGCAATTTCCCTTTTGTACACCATTAATGAGACTATAAATTATTTGATGACTTTGGAAAAATTTTATTACGTCTACTAGAGCTAACCTTCTACATCTCTTGTAGGGTTATAGTGTTTATAGGATAATCTAGCTCTCTACCCAAGATAAATGAAGTTGCATGTCCATCAAAAGATATATGCCCCCAAATCTTCATATCAGTTTTGTTCATGATAGCTAAAAGAAAGGAGATAAATCTGGTACAACATTATTTGGTATACGTAAAAATAAATGAATTGTGGATACACATGCCATGGAAGGATTTTCAAAATCTTATGTTGATGAAAAGAAGCCAGCTATATGAAGACATACTGTATTTCAGTTATAGGAAGCTGAAGAACAGAAAAAAAAACTAACCTATAATGATGGGAATCAGAATAGTGGTTATATAGAAGACATGGGTGCTCTCACCATGAGGGAACTTTTTGGGTAAATGTCTGACATCTTGACTTGGGTGGTGGTAACTTATATAACCAGAAGATATATACATACATATATACATATATGCATATATACATATGTATATAAATTATACACTTAAGATTTGTTCAATTTACTGGATGCAAATTATGCAAAATATAAAATATATGTACATATATTTAGATACATTTGTATATAAACTTTACCTCAAAAAAGTAAGAAAAAGTATTAATGGGAAATATTTATTTTTATCTTCCAAAGCATTCTTCCCTTCTCAAATATTATATTGATCAGAAACAAGGTAATTACTATACAGTCACTTAGAAAATAGATTATATTAGGAATTTGTTACCATAATATGAAGGCATATATTAAAAAATTCTTGTGGGATGAATTCTACAGATGAACATAGAAAAGTATTTTAGTCATTTATTAGAATCATTTCCATAAGGTCTTAAAGTTTATATGTGGTCCTATAATAAGTAATGTATTTTATAACAGGCAAAGTATCTAATAAGCACTTGTATATTTTAGCCTTTCTTTTAGAAACTGTCCAATGAATGAGCAGAAAAATGAGGCAGGAGTAATGTAGATTTCTTTAGACACTTAACTAGACCTAATTGGCCTCATGAATTGGGAGATGTCAATAGCGGAAGTAAAATTTTCTCACCATAAACTCTGGCTAACCTTCTTGTCTGGAGGCCTTCCCCATATTTCTTTCATGCTTAATCCCCTTTAGGTTACCCTGCAAGCTGACAGAATGACAAAGATTCCAATACAAAGAAAATTTCAACTCTCCTGTCAATTCTTAGCTATTTGAGAATTAATAACCAAGCAGATATACATCATGAGACATAAAAACTTTTGGTTTTTCAAGTCTTTTTCTTTCTTTTCTGTCAACAACCATAGTGCCTTCACTGTATTCTTAAAGAATAGGCAGATCTATATGAATCCCCCAAATCTATACATGCAAACCTAAAAGGAGATAGATTCAACTGTAATCATATTTTATTTATTGGGGAAGGGAAAAATCATAATTTCTTCTTACATTTATAATTAGATTTTGGTCTAAGATTCCGTTATTAAAATTTAAATAAGCATTATCTTAGTTCATTTGTGCTGCTATAACCAAGTCCCTGAGGTTGAGTAATTTATAAAGAACAGAAATTGGTTTCTTACAGTTTGGGAGGCTGGTAAGTCTGAAGGCATTTGGTGTCTGGCAAATGAAGGCATTTGGTGTCTGGCAAAGGCCTTCTTAATATGTCATTACATGGTGGGAGGGTCACAAAAGGCAAAAAGAAAATGTACCAAGTCCCTACATGGGGAAAGAGTCAAAAAGCAGAATAGGGACCTAAGCTAGCTCCCTCCAGCCTTTGATAAGGCACTAATCCATTGAGCAGTATGCCCTCATGACTTAATCATGCCTGCAAAGGACCCACTTCTCAAAACTACTGCAGTGAGGATTAAGTTTCAACACCTGATTTTGGGGGACATTCAGACCATAGCAAACACAAAAAGCAATCCACTTCAAATAACCAAAAGAGAAGAATTCAACTTATGATTAATCAAGCCTCCTAACTCCTCCTTACTCCATTCTCTTACCTTCTTGACTTTGACTATTTACTCTGCTTCACCCAAAGATGAACAGAGAAGAGTAAGAGAATATAAAGCATACTATTCAATTAAAAAAGAATTACTATAACATTTTGGTGAATAATGAAATAATTTAAGTAATTTGTTAGGTATTTTTGTATCATTTATATTTTCAAACATTGGTAAGTACCTACTTAACCGTAATTAACTATTTGAATTTATTTAATGGTTATATTCCAATTGTTATTATGCCAATTGGAAATTATATATGGTAGCCTCAGAGGCAACTCTTAGTGTAGTTATTATGGGTAAGGGAGAAAAAGCTAATTTGTATGACCAATTTAAGTAGCTATATTGGGAGCAGGATATCTCAACCTCAGCACTATTGTTTCGGGAAGCTATCCTGCACATTTTAGATATTTAACAGCATCTGAACAGCACCTCTATCCACTAGATTCCAGTAGCACAACTTTTACCCAAATTGTGACATGGTTCCAGGTACTGCCAGTGTTCCCTGAGAGGTAAGGCCAACCCCAAATGACAACCACAGATTTAGCCCAGTAAGAGACGCTGCTTTCTTCACACATTTACTAGAAGTGGGAATAATTTAAAAGCAATCCTTTCGTGTTGGATTTTAGAGAACCATTCTTATTTTTTCCATCCTTTTGTTTTTAATCATTTCTAGTTCGGTGATACTATTCAGACAGTTCTTTATTCTATTCACTAATCTGCCATCTTTTCTAACTCAATTATTACAATCACAAATATGCATTCAATTATAGAAAACATGTTCTTAATAAAATATAAAAACATCATATAACACACCTAGCCTGTTATTTCATTTTGATTTATGCATAAACAGTATGATGTTTTGCTGTTAGGAAGAAAGATTTAGAAAGTAATAAATAAACTGTTATTGTGGCTGGAAAAGCATCATGTTTAGGAATTAGTAAAAATATTTATGTTCTAAGGAAATTAAAATACATATGGAAAAATATTTCTTTTATTGCCCCTTTTCAAATCAAAACCATTTAACATGGATAACAATATAACATCTACAGAGGTTGACTTTTATGCATGATCTATGGTCTCATATACATTTTGCCCCCAAAGTCTTATGCCAGAATAGAGCCATAAATAAAATCTACAGAAAGGTCATATAGCAGAAGCCTAGAAGATGCTTCATGGGTTCGTTTGCTAAAACCATTTTCATCTTAAAACGGATTACAGTTCACAAAGGGAAAATATTAAGGGAAGAGAAAACTAAAATATAAAAGATCTGCCCAGCATTTAGCAATACATTTAAAGCTGATGTTTTGCTGTTTTATTTTTTTTTAAAGCCATTTAGATGCTGAGTTATTAAATGATGTGTGAATGACTCCCAGTTATAGTGTTTGGAAACTCTTCATAGTTCTTTCATTTATTTTTGTACCATTCCAACACCACAGAGGGCTATTATAAAATAGCTACAAGTAATAGTTACCTATTACCTTAGAAAATATTCATGATAAAAGAACAGAAGTACATTTATCAATAATTATTTAATAAAAGCCTATTAGTTTCCAAAGTTATAATATCCATTTTAGTAGTTTTTAGTTACCTTATCTACTTCAAATTTACCAGAGGAATGTGATTTAATTTTTCAACAATACAATCTGTGCTATTATGAAATGCTGTCAACCAGAAACAGGTTATTAAGTAACTGCGATGCACTTCATTCTTTGAAACATGCTGTGAGTCTCAAGAGCAGACAAGACCAAGAGCAGCAGCAGAGACAGTAGTAACAGCATTTGTAGAAATTATACCAGGCATTAGCATAAGAACTTTATATTCCCGTCTTATCCAATGTTCATTACAACCTTGAACACAGGTGATTTTTTTATCCCTCATCTTTTTTTTTTTTTAACATATGGAGAAACTAAGGCTTTAGAAAGGTTAGAAACCATGTGCAAATTTTCTGTGTGACATTTAATTAGTGGTAAAGTGGGATTTGAGCACAGATGCTGTGACTTACATGGGGTTGCATCCTGTTAAACCTTCTTATGTGGAAAATACCTAAAGTTGAAAATTTATTTAATACACCCATCTACCAAACAGCTTAGATTAGTCTTTCCTATTTAAACATGCTCAGAAATTCTAACCTCTTTATGGACCCCTAAAAGTATTATATGCCATAGGCTCTGTGCCTATTGTGCCTAATAAGACAGGTGGCCTACTCTTTTATTTCATTCTGAAGGTGCAGTAGAGGTAATGTGTATTTTATTATCGATGCACCAGGCTGTATTTATTTATTTATTTATTTATTTATTTATTTTGGTATTATAGATTGAACCCAGGAGTTTCTAACCACTGAGCCACACCCCCAGCCATTTTTATTTTTTATTTTGAGACAGGGTCTTGCTATTGCTTAGAACCTCGCTAAGTAGCTGAGGCTGGCTTTGAACTCACGATCCTCCTGCCTCAGCCTCCCAAGCCACTGGGATTACAGGCGTGTATGCATTCTTTCAAGCTTTGCTGAGAGTCCTTCACTAAACACTGAGCCTCTGCAGTTAACTGCAGGACTGAGTGGTCCTTGACCAACGTCCTTCAAAAGTGCACGTAGCACCAAGGAAAGTGAGATGTTAGTCCACAAGAAGTGTGCACACAAGGCATCCTAAACCTATAGGCCTTCCCAGTCGCCAGGAAGCATTTACATACATTCAAGGCAGGGGAATCGTTGGTACTCTGTTTTCTTAAAAAGCAAGCAAAGGTGAGAGGGGTATGTTCTTGAATTCATGATCTATTGCAGTGCTTATATAAAAGATCTTTCTGTGTTGCTGGAAGAGTGATGTTAAACACTCACTTCATGAATTAATGTAACTTATGGTCAGATAAATTATTATTTAAATAAAAACTTTTGTTCGGCACATCTGTTCTGCATGTTTCTCCAACCCATGTCAGCTTCCTTCACTAGAAGAGGCAGACTTTTTCTACCCTTGATGCAGCAGAACCCACACAAAGAGGAGAGATTGGGTCCTCCCAGCTTCTGACAGCATGTGGAGAAATTTGTCTGAGTGTAAACTTCTGCTGAATTCCCTGACTTTCACTTAAAGTTTATGCTTTGGCATTCTAAGAATTAGTCTTCTGATTTCTGAACTGGGCAGAGAAATAGAGAGGAACCATTGGAGTGTCTTTTTCTGGTTTTTGTTTGTTTGTTTTTATGTTCTGTCAAAGCAGCCGGATTTCAAATGGGACATTTGAAACTTTGAAGGAGATTGTGGCTTCAAGAGAAGTAGACAAGGGGACTCTGATTACTTCAAGTCCTAATACCCACTTTTTTTTTTTATGGGCTTTAACTCCTTCAAAGGGCCTCTAGCTCTTTTATCTCTCATACTCCACATTCTTCTATTTCTAAAGTCCAGATGAATTCAAGCAAGGGTACATACCGGAAGAGTAAGCATGGTGAGATCCTGGGTGCTGGATTAGGCATTTTTATGTCCTCTTCCCACAACCAAACCAATTCCAGAACAGAATTTATTTTTAAAAAGACATCTTAAACAACAAAGTTGGATTCTCTGTAGGATACATGTCATTTCTTGCAAATACACATGATTATATTTCAATTTATTGAGCACTTACTTGTTCCAGGAAATGTACTAAACATTTACATACATTGTTTCCTTCATGGTTCTAATAAAAAATGACATTATATCATATATCATATATAGAATATGACATTTTGGAATTATGTTGTTCTCCCAATGCTCTCTATTAGCACAGAGAATCACCAACTGTATTTCTTAAAGCAAAATGCCACCAAATCTAGTATTAGCCTTAGAAATCAATAAGTATAAGGAGCTACCCTCATGGCTCAGAAAGTTGGTTATGAGATGTAGGTAATGGTGCTCCCGAACACACAGGGAAAGTTAATAACCTGTTATTGCGACTATTTATATTGTCATTAGTCAAAGATATCGGTGTTATTTCTTTCAGCAGACTATAACAAATTGCTTTGTGTTCAAAGGAAGCTTGGCCTAGTGTTTCCATTAGGTAATGCTGAGAAAGTTTCCAGATGCATTTGACTGTGACATTTCCTTCCATCAGCATGTGTTGTAGGGACAAGAACGGGGAGTGGAGATTCCTCACAGATGGCTTCAGCCATCGCAGAACTACAGGCTGGCTCGACCTGTTCTCTGAAGACAAAAGGGGCACTTTACTGCCTGACATTTTTAACTTCTTTTGAAAATCCTGCTAATTTGTCCTTTCCCCCCCACCCCTTTGGTTTTTATGTACATCCCTGCTCTAGGCAGGACAGAGATTAAAACTCTTCTCTCTTCAGAGCAGAGCGGGCTCTCTCACTTGCTAGGCATTGTTCTCCAGCAATGTGGTACAGACACACTGAACTGTCCGCACTCTCTGCATGCTGAGAGTCTTCTAGATCTAATGATTTGGTAAAGAAATATGGCATGTGAGATTCTTGACCCAAAGTGATATGTTAAAACTAATTCCTGATGAAGTGGAGAGACCTGGGTTTGAAAGGCATAAAGATGTAAGAAGTAAAACAATCCCTCTCAAATACTTGGATCAAAATACTATTTGTGCTTTTTGAATTTGAGTCACAGTTTGCAACTCCTTTGTTGGAAACCTTGGGCAAACTTCTTATCAGTCATATAGGGACAGGAATAGGACTGACTCTAGAGAAGAGTTTACAGGAAAAATTGAGTTATATTGTGAAGATCTTGGAAAGCTGCCTGAAAACAGAGCTCATAAATTTAAATATACATTTTAAGAAAGATAGATAAATAAAATATATATTCAGGTGGTACTAAGATAAAGTCTACAACATAGATTTTTTTTTCCCCCTACTGAAGTCTAACAAACTCTATTGGAGATTTTCAACTTGCTTATATTAAAATTTAGAGTTAATTAGATGTAAAAATATGACTTTGTAGACTAAGCTATCTGTGCTAAATTACACAGTAAATTTTGAAATGAATGTGATTTTAAAAAACTCCAGAACTGAGTTTAAGTTTTGCCTTGAACATGTGTTTGAACCTTGACATTTGCATGATTAATTTTATATGTCATCTTATTAGCAATCTCAGTTGAGACTAAGAATTTGAGACTTATGAGACTTAATTTTGAGACTTACTTAATCAGCAAAAATAACAGAAGAATTTCTTTGCTAAAACCATACCTGGTAGACTCCATCATGGGTGAGGAGATCAATGTTCTCTGTGCCATCTATATAAAGAAGTAATGAAGGATAAAGGTGTTACCTATGTTTCATCAGGCACAAGGAACAGTCTTACTGTAATTTTTATTTATTTTATGGATAATCTCTAAAAAAGTGCTATTATTTTGAAAGCTGTCATTTCAAAGGTCCATAAACATCTTCATACCTTATTTAATGAGGAAATAAGTCTCATTCTGTATATTTACATCATGATCTCAATCCAAACTGCTCAACTTTTCCCTATGTTTTAAAAATCAATTTGTTCCAAATGATTTTCAGTTATTTCCAAAATGCTAATGTGTCTTCACAGATTAGAGATTTGTTCCCATAAGGAACATTTACAATGCACAGTTTTCACTATTTATTTAGGACTTATTATATGCCAGGTTCTATTCTAATTGCTTTGCATTTATTAAGTCAATTAATACTTAATGCATGAAATAGTTCAATAATTCTCATTTCACAGATGGAAAAATGGAAGCACAGAGAACTTGCCAAGGTCGAATAGCTTGTAGGTAGCAAAGCCCATTTTGAACCCAGGTAGCCTGTTTGCAGAACTTGAGAACTAATTTGAAGGTTAGTGTTTCAAACTTGTTATTTTCTATAGAAGAAAATTTATACATGAGGTTAAATTATAGGGAGCCTTCACTACCCACTCACCATATGATAATATTAAACAGTGAGAGGATCAGGAGAAAGGGGGCAGGCACACCAGGGAACCTTGCAGTGTTCATGAATGGAGGATCAGTGTGGCCAAAGTTCTTAATGGGAAGACGGGAGTAGAGGAGGGAATTCAGCAGTGGGCATGTCTCTCTTAGCAACAGAACTGACCAATAGCCCTGTGACCAGCAGTGTTGTCACAGACTATTTGAATCTTGTGTTTCAATGTCACATTAAACTTTTGAGTTAGGGGAATCAGTGATGTATAATATCTCATCCTGCATATAAGTAAACGTCAATGATTTTCCAAGGTCCATTCACAACAATTTACCAGATTCTTTACTGGTTAGTGGCAGAGAAAGATGAGCACCCATGGGTCATGAGCACCTCCTGGCAGTTTGTAGGTGAATTTTACTTAGAAAGGCTATTGAATCCAGATATAGATGTTTTCTGAGTTTGCTGAGCCTGCTTCATATCCTTAAGAAAGTCACAAAGGCAGAAACATTAATTCTAAATTTCTAAAATGAGGATTGCAAATTTGCTGACTACTCCTCTTGATTAAAAAGAGTTCTTCTATGAAATATGTACCTGACTACTCTGTGCACTTATTTCTTAAGTCTTAGTGGCATTTTCTTGTTATCACACAATAAATAAAAACAGTAAAAAAAAATTTTTTGATGAAAGGAATGCCGCATATTTGCAGGCAATGATAAATCATTACTTACAAATCTTCTTTGAGTGATGTCTCCAAGTATAAGACCTACTTTGGTAATCTGCAGATCTTCAGTAACTGACCAACAAATAAGAGACAAATTATTAGGTCATGACATCAACACACAAGAGGTAATTATTGCATCAAGTCTGGGTGCTGTTTTTGGGCTTGCATTTTTGTTAAGAACTAAATAATTACATTTCTTTATGTCAATATTGGAAGTGTATGAAAAACTAATGATTCATGTAAAGTTCCCAAAATAGCCTGCACTGCCTGGGACTCTGGCATCCTCCTTCTCGTGCTAAGTCTGTCTGTGATCACAGTAACCCCTTGTTCTGGCACGCCGCCCTCCTGCCAACTGGCCACATGCCGCCAGTGGACAACCGCTCACCCCTTTCATAACCAGAGCACAAATATTAGATGAATTTCCTTTGAACCTTGCTTCCTCTTGGCTCTTAACATAGTCTAGCTGCTTAGAAGAAACAGGTTCTGAGAGTCACAGAATCCCTTATTAATCATCTTTTTTTTTTTTTTTTGAGAAGCAATATGACCAGAATTTTTACTTTTCTCCAAGGTATTGGATACACTGTATCACGATTGGAAAGGATGTCCTATTTCCTAAATATTTAATTAGAAGCTGTCACTGTGGTACATGAAATATTGACTATCTAGTCTCTAAATGGGATATTCTCTGTGTAACAGCAATAATATTAATAATAATGTCACTGTCATTTTCTCTGCTGCGTTTCTTCTAGGAACCTATTTCTTTAGACACTTTCCTGTGTAACTGGCTAGACATCAGTCAATCTATACTTAAATAACTCAATTTAATAAAATGATATGTATTCCATGTTAGGAGGAATCATTCCAGAATGTTCTCTTCTTTTTAACACCATTATCCTGTTAGAACATTTTTAACCACAATGATAATAATTTCCAGCTGTCCCAAATCCTAAAAGTAAAGTGCCAACCCCCCCAAATATATTTTGTTACTGAAACATATGTAAACAATTATGAATATCTAAACCATACTGGTATTGGTTTTCAAACTCTCTCCAAAACTGTAGAGAAAGAAATGTCTCTAATGAGCATGTTGATAAATACATCCAACTTCAAAAGTTGCTCTTGCAGACCAACAGAATAAAGATTTCACTTTTTATCGAGCACAGTAAAAAATGTTATAAATTTTAAATTTCACATTCAAAAAGAGAAAAATTTATATTATTTACCCTTCTGAATTGGAAAACTCAGACTTTCCAGAACTGCTCTGGAGATCCGCAAATGGAGAGTTATCAGTCAATTTCAGTGAGATCTGGATTTGTGGAAGATCAAAGAGGGTCTCTGGCTTGATCAAAAGTTTTGTTTGGTTCATACTTTTTTTTTTTCTTTTGGCTCTTTCAAAAAATAGAACAGAAGTACATGGATTCGTTATACCAAGAAAGAATTTGAGATAATACATATTATAAATCCTAAAATGCTTTGTTTAAAGGTATTTTTTAAATGAACTTACCTCTTATTTTTACTAAAAGAAGCTTTCACAACCTCATCCATATTCTACTTTTAAACATCATGAATTCTACTCCTCATTAGCTCAATGTTGCTCAAGATGGTGAAATAATTGTGGGCATCTTTGTTCTAACACTAACTAATACTGTTTGTGCCTCTGCTTACTCTCTGTGCCTCTGCAACCTCTGTCTCCATCTCTTTCTTTCACTCATTCATGCACACACACACACACACACACACACACACGTACATTTCTCCAGACTGAAACCTAGGTATTTGATCACTATTATTTAGCACAGTCATGAAAGATTCTTGATGAATATTTTAAAATTAAATGATACTGTCCAGAATATTTTAAAATTAAATGATACTGCAAAATTAAAGACATGTCCTATTTTTTAAAGTTATTATTCTCTAAGGCAGTCATATGAATAAGACATCCTTTCAAAAATTGTTAAATTGCATCTTTACTTTTATAGTGAAATAGAGTTGGTTTCCTTCTGGTCCTTGAAGTTGACCAAATAATGTGAAGTTTCCAAATTCTCCAGATATCAGTAGAAAAAAAGTTCTCCTCCTGAACCTCAGACTTTAATATACTCAGCAGCCAGAGAGCTAACAAGAAGACAAAGTGATAAGAGGGGTAACCTTTGGAAAATACTGCTCATGAAGAGAAGCTACCACCTCTCCACTTCCCAGGGGCAAGAGAGAGTGGGCCATGATTTCTCCTTTCTGAGGTAAACACCTATGAAATCTGGAGATGATTTCAAGAGGGAGAGAAAGTTACTTGTTTATCTGGTTGAATGCTTGCCTAATTCCAGAGTTTGTGGATTGGGTTTCAACTACCAGAGAGGGAGAAAGAGCTTGCTGAGATATTGCTGTTCATGAGGGTCATCAGGCTAAGGAGCAAGGATCAGCTTTGAGTTACAGCACCTGGAGGAAGAGCTGTTCCAGGCCTCAGACCCCAGAGGGGAAGCTGTAGAAGGCAGAAGAACCTGGATTCTGCATTCAGTGTTATCAGGGGCCCAGGATGGGACGAAAAGGCACCTGAGTGTCTAAGTCAGGATCCGCTGGAGAAGCAAGCTGGAACTCAGTACTCCAGGCAACTGCCTTATCAGCAGGGTTTATTTGAGGCCACCCCATCTACACAAGCATAAACTAGGAGCTCTACCAACAGCCATCACCTCCAAAAATGAGATTTCTCTTCCCCTCTACTTCCTCCTGCCCCAAGTCAAGAAAAGTAAATTTGGGACAGATAAGAGGGGACAAGTTCTATTCACCACTTCAAAGCTTAAAACAGCATCCAATTTGTGGTTCACTTTTGATAATTCAAAAATCCAGGGATGGTGTGACAGAGTTCTCTGTTCAGAGTCAAATACTGAAGTCACGGTGTGGCCTGGCTGAGTTCTTACCTGGAGGTGCTGAAGAAGAATCCACTCCCAGACATGTTCAGGTTGTTGCTGAACTGTCTCCTCCAGCTATGGGACTGAGTTCCCTGTTCCTTGTCAGCCACGACTGTCCTCACCTTCCTCAGGCTGCCTGTATTCCTTGTCATGTGGTCCCTGCATTGCCTAAGCTGGCAGTGGAGACTCACACACCTTGAATTTCTCTGAGGATCATTCTCTCTGACTTCCCCATCTCTGACCTTTGGACTCAGATTTAAGCTCCCCAGTTAAAGGCCAAGAAATGTGGGACCTTCACTACACCTGCCAAATTCCTTCAGAGCACCACTTTGGTTTGTGTATGCTTGAATAACTGGAGGAAGCTGTATATACACCAGGGGCCAAGAATTACAAAAGCTCTCTAAAATTAAGCCTCTCTACCCACTATAAGCTGTAGGAGCAACAACTCTAATCTATCCTGGGGAGGGCTTTGGATCCAACAGGAGATTAAGGTTTAAGTGAAAATAGACCTGTTTTAATGACTGGCAATGATTAACACATAACAATACAAGAATTCAATATGACTAAGGGAGTCAGGCGATTAAGAGAGGAGTCAGGTTGGTCGATGGAGAAGCATAGTAGCAGTTATTGGAAAAAATAAAGTTATTTATTTACCTTATAAGTTGAGCTTTCTTAATCAAAATCTAGTATACATGATTAGAATAACCTCACACAGTAGAATAGTCTATTGTAATAAACACCTATGTCCACATACTGTTATTACTGCATCTTGTCATTTTAATGTACATGATATCCACACGTGGTGGGTAAAAGCATTATAGAAAACAAGGGGCAGCCAGGTGTGGCACCTGTAATCCCAGTTGCTTGGGAGGCTGAGGCAGAAGGATAACAGATTCAAAGCCAGCTTCAGCAAAAACGAGGTGCTAAGCAACTCAGTGAGACCCTGTCTCTAAATAAAATACAAAATAGGGCTGATGATGTGACTCAGTGGCCAAGTGCCCCTGACTTCAATCTCTAGTACCAAAAAAAATTAAAAAATAAAAAATAAAAAAAAAGAAAGAAAACAAGGTACAGACATGGGACTGAAATCCAATTCTGTCTGGTTTTAAATCTCATGATATTGATTGTTATAAAAAATTAGCTACTCTTAAGCTACTGTGGATATTTTTACTCCAGATGACAAATGAAGCAAAATGTATATCAAAGTTATGGATATTTTCATAATCAAATCATGTTCCACCCCCCAAAAATTCTCATAGCCTGATTTACAGAGTATGATCAGTCTTGCCAATGTGTGTTGATACCTCTTCCAAGATAAGCAGTTCTTTTTACAAAGACTTATTACAGACTTTATTAACCATAAAGTGTTACAAACACCAGTGCTTTCAGAGGTGGGTAGTAAAAATGACAGAATTACGCTAGGTGTGAGGCAATAGGGAGTGGTAAAGACAGTAGCAAATTGGCAGGCACATGCCCTTCTGTAAGGAATCCCACGAAAACCACGCCAGACAAGGGAAATCACATAAGGGAGTTTATTAAGCAAACAAAGTGTCTCCCTGCAGCGTAAGAGAGAAAATGAGAGGAAAAGAAAGAGAACAAGAAAGGGCGTGCGCTAGAGAGAGTGGAAAAGCAAGGAGGAGAAAGTAAGCAAGTGTGTAGGAGAGAAAAGCAAGAGAAAAGATGGCGGGGTAGCTACCGTGAAGCAGTTGAATTCTGCTGGGCTAATAGGGGACCAATAATGGAGAAGGATACTTGCAAGCTGACTGATGAACCAATAGCTAGCTAGGATGTTCACAGACTGACAGTAGTTGGGAGGCGGGGAAATGGCTGCAATGGGAAGGGCAGGGGAGCAGCTTTGTACATTACACCTTCTTCAAATCAAAGAACAACTACTCTGTCAAGATGATTGTTGCCATTTTTGAACATTGGTTCAGCATTGTTAAAGCTCCCGATTCTTCCAAAAAAGTTCCAAAGTTGGATTTTAATTAAAGTTCTCCCAAGGTTTACATGTTGGTAACTGATTTTTAAAAGAGAATATTGCAAGGTAAAGAAATAAAATTCTTTGGTAATATTCAACTCAGAGGTCATTTGTTTTTTGTCTTCAGCTGTTACTCACCTTACTCTTTTTAGTAATGATAAATATGATGTGTGTGTGTGTGTGTGTGTGTATGTGTGTGTGAGGCTGGGAGATGAGAAAAAGGGGTGTAATGGTTAGAACAACTTACATTACTAATGTTTAAAAACCCCAATTTGAATTGGCTGTTGAAACAAAGAGGATTTACTAACTGATGTAACTAAAAAGGTTCAGAGATATTGTTAGCTCAAGGCTAAGTTTGCATCATTGCTTAAATGATGTCACCTGATTCTTCTCCAGCTCATGGCTGTGCATGCTAGTTTTACTTTTTCCTCAGACTTCCTTTAGGCCTTTAGGCAGATGTGGGTCCTCCCACACATCCATACATGGCCATGGCCACATTGCACTTCATAATCTCACATCGTATTCCTAGAAGCTTTTGCAAAATGTTCACAAAACTTATTCTCTTTGATTGGATTTTGTGTCCAATTACTAACTGTTTTTTGATTAAGCCAATGAGGTCCTAAAACTAGTAAGACATCAAACCCCCGCTCCACAAACCTTGTGACTAAGAATGGAGAAGACTAAATTACCAAAAACAAACAAACAAACAAACAAAAAGGTGATGAGAAAAAATAACAGATTCCATACTGGATTCATCTTTTCCAGTCTTAGAACTTTAAGTCTAAAAATGGTTAATGAAATACTTTCCTCCAGTTTCAATTTTGCTCAAGTATTTCATCTATTGCTCCAATTATACATAAATCACTTTTACTTAGATAACCCACTTTTGATCCCATTCAACATCTCTTCTGTCAGATATTATTTGAGCCCCGCTTCCCACAGCCTTCCATTACATCTCCTTTATTACTAAAAATTCTTGGGTGCAGGAAATAGAAATTAATTTTGGCTAGCACAAGCAGAAATGGAAGTTATTTGAAACAGGGCCCAAGAATTGGGATATTGAAGGGAGACTAAAGAACCTGAAAATAGGTAGGAGTCAAGGGAAACAGAAAGGGCCACCAGATCACCATATCATCCAGCCATGGGAACTGTCAGGTCTGGATGCCACCTGATGGCGGTTGATACCAGGCAGACTCCCTTTGCCAGATCCTGTGGGCTCAGCGCTGGCTGCTGAACATCAGGGCTATTTTAGTTACCTTTTTTTGTTGCTGTAACTAAAAGACCTGATCAGAACAATTGTAGTGGAGGAAAAACTTATTTGGAGGCCCACAGTTTCAGAGGTCTGGCTCCATCCCTCAGGGCTTGAGGTGAGGCTGAACATCTGCCATGCAGAAGAATATGGCAGAGGGAAGCAATTCACATAATGAACAGAAAGCAGAGAGAGGCTCCGCTTGTCAGATACCCAATATGTACCCCAAAGGCATACCTCCAATGATCCACCTCCTCCAGTCACACCCTACCCACCTTCAGTTAGCTCTCAGTTAATCCCATCAGGAGATTGATTCATTGATTGAGGCTCTCGTAACCCAATCATTTCTCCTCTAAACCTTCTTGCATTTTCTCACACATGAGCCATCCAAACCATAAAACACATCCAAACCATAAAAAGGGCCATGAATGAATTCTAATCAGTCCCTTCCTATTTGTGTCCTGTGCTCCATATTCAAAGTGTTGTAATGGGACATCCAGTTGGCCACATTCAGGTCACATGTCCTTGTCTTACTCAGCAGGCAGAAGGAGAAGAAGTACCTGACTTTTATGTAGAGAATCACCACCAAAGAAGGGATTGAATAGTGGACAACAAAAATCGACAAATGTCCTTAGTTCCAGTGTTTTATTAAGCCTCACAACATGAAGTCAGCTGCCTCTTCCAAAGAAAGAATAAAATAGGTTTCCCTCCAGAGGCAGCAAGGTTTTCTTTCAGGTATCCAGAACATAGACTAGTTGACCACTTGGCAGCAATATTAAAGAAAGAACTCAGGCATCACAGGGTTGTGTGGACCAAATGACTTTTTAAGTCTCATTAGTCTAAACATGTGCTTTTCCAGATGCCACAGGGCCTGTTCATTTCTTGGCCCACAGTTTAAAGGGGGGCTGTGTCCCATGGTTTATTTGAAGAATATATCCATAATTTGTCACTGGATTCCTATCTAATCTAGACCTTTCTGTAGTTCACTTCTTAAGTCCCTCCTGGGGCTTAGTTTCCTTAAGTGCTTTTGACTGCTTGTGGCATTGGGGACATCTGTGAATACCTTCCCCTGAAGGCTCAGGACTGTTCTGACCAGGGCAGCCCTTGTTCTACTTGGCTCTCTTCATTCCTTCTTTCCTTTTCTGATACTGCTTTTCTTTATGTGAGGGATTGTCAAACTTGAACATGCATTGAAAGCTCCTGGAAGGCTTGCTGAACAGATTTCTGGCCCCAGCCTCAGGCTGTGGCTCCAGAGGCTAGGGTGGAGCCCAGGAGTTGACAAGTCTAACAAGTCTCCAGGTATTACTGGTGCTGAGACCTCTGGAACTGCACTTTGAGAACCATCTGCTTTTGCTATTCGTGAGCTTATGCCTTTTCTTTTTCATATGAAAAACTCCTATTTTTAGGATTATGCAGCTCAGGAGCATTTTCTTTTTGAGGCAATTCTTCTGTATTCCATTTACTTGAATGATAGGAAAGGCTATTTTTTTTTTTAACCTCATGGAAACCCCATCTTTGTATATGAAGACTAGTTTCTAAGTAATGTCACCAACAAGATATATTTTTCAGGGAACAAAATAAATGCCTTTTCTACCATTTAGATCTGAAGTGTCCCCCCAAGGCCCATGTGTTAAAGGAAGGCTTGATTCCCAGCTTGGTACTATTGGGAGGTGGTGGGACCTTTAAGAGGTGGGGCCTGATGGGAATTTTTAGGTCATTGGGGGTGTGCCCTTGAAGGGGATGTGGGAATCTGATCTCTTCCTTTCCCTGTTTCACTCCTGGCCATGTGGTAGACTGTTTTGTACCAGCATACACTTGAGCCAAAATGTCCTGCCACAGGTTCAAAGTAACAGGGCCAACAGACCATAGACACCAAAACTGTGACCAGAATAAAACTTTCCTCTTTATAAGTTGATCATATCAGGTATTTGTTACTGAAATGAAATATGACCAGCACTTTTAATGGAGCTTCCAACTCTATGTTGACCACTCTTCTATTACTTATAGAACAAATGTATTTCTATTCATTTTCTCAACATTGTCTTATTTTTCCTACAAGTGATTCCGAACACCACTGATATTTTTCCAACTTTTTTTTGCATTTTCTAAAAATGGGCCAAAGGCATTAATGATTTGCTTATATAACACCCCAACAAATTTTTTCAATGATTATTTTGATAACATAAATTATTTTATTTCTTGCTTTATTTTCCTTTGCCAAGCATAATTCAAATCTATGAGAACAAAAAGGACCAAAAACAAAAAGGAAAGGCTCTTCAAATACCAGATAAAATCCCTAACAAACAAAGTAATATATATTGGACATAAATTTCATGTAAGCACTCAAAAAGTGTGTTTTTTAAATTTATTTATTTATTTTTTGGTATTGTTCTTTACATTTTTTTGGTAAAAATAATTTTTAAAAGTCATTTCTAAAAGCAAAAAGCAAAAGTACTTTTCTGTTAAATTGAAAATTAAAAACTCCCAAATTGACAAGTGTTGAAAATAAAGACTATTTTCATTAATGGACCAGATTCATGTTTGAGAACATGATTTTGCATGAGTATCTTTGAATAATGTCTACCTCATTCATCCTAGTGTTTAATCATGAGTGATAATATGTTTAGTATTCATTTGACCAAAGCATATGTCATTAAAAAGTTATTTTCTTAGAATTAAAATGCCCTCTACACTGTAGTCTCCTTGTCTTTCTCTCTCCAGTCCTCAAAGAACTCACCACAGAGTTCCTAAGACATCCGGTCCTATTTCAGTTCTCTGGATAATTAACCACTACTAAATATGACATTTCTAAATCATGTTTTTCTTCTTTCTTTTTTCTATTTGGTGTGTATCTGGGGAGAGGTAAAATTTTTATAATTCAGAAAATGTCTTAAAATATTCTGAGTTTATATTATATAAAAACCCAGCATTTCTTTCTATTCTGGCTCTTACTTAAATCATTTGTATCCCATTTGTTTGTTAGAGTTCTAGTCCCTTCAGCATCAAACTGAAATATGATTTCATATATCTGCAACCTTTATAAACTTCATGCTATTGAGATTCATCCAAGACTTTAGAAACATTATAATGTACATGGCTATTTTAACAAATCCTCCTCCTCTTCGAATTAGTTCAGTATATCTGATTCTGTTCACTTTAGAATGCTAATCTGAGTAAACACAGTTTACCTACAAACTCTGCCATTAGGGTCTCTTTGAGCAAATAACTTTTTTTAAAAGGCACTAGTGCATTGTACCACAAGATCACATTTTGCAAATGTTATTCAATTATGTCGATGGATTGGGTTTGGCATCAAAAGGCCTGGATTTATGCACTGACTTTATCACTCGATCAGTGTTGCTGATCATGCCATTTATTGCTATGATATATACAATAAAAAGAATATTGCTATGATATGTACAATAAAAAGAATACTTTCCTCAGCCTATTTCACTGGGTTGTTGTAAAGAATAAAATGATATTGGGTATAAAAGCCTTTTCTGTAAGTTATGAATTGTATGGATGAGAAATATTGAATCATATTTATTTACATGAGACATATTGATTAATTTTGAATGATTCCAGTTCATTTTCAGTTTAGCATACATCCTAACATCCCACTGTATCAGGTTAAAGGCTGCTGTTTTCTTTGATAATAAACTGAAATATGTAACCAAATTGTATGAGTCTGGATTGTAAAAACAACTCATGATAATATTCCCTCTGCCAGTTCCCAAAGGATGTTTATCTTTGAGTTTTAAGAGGTAAAGTTATTTTGGTTCCTTTTATCTTTAGAGTAAGCCCATGTTTCTTATTCCTTTCAAAGCTAAGAATCATAGAGCAATAAAAAAATAAACAATAGGCGATGGCATTTTCCTAGATGCTATAAGAAATCAATGTAGGAGAAAGTTCTTTAATGTAAAAATTCCTAAGTGTTAGCAGATCGTGAAAATGAGCAACAACTGTTGTGCCGAGGATCATGATCTACAAGTAGAGGGCAGATAATTCCCCAGAGATGAAAAGAGTGCGTCTGGTGTTTGAGCTGTGGCCACATTTGACTTTCATGTCCTTTCGGGACCCGACACACTTTGTGGGAGAAGAAAGTTAATGCAGCTGCCTTTGCTAATCAGTCAGTATGACCCAGCCCTCAGGGAGCAAGTAAAGGCAGCTATGCTCCCGAGACCCACCAGCCTTGCTGATTAACAGCGAATGCTGGTAAAGTTACCCTCTCAGTCTGTCTACCCCATCAGGCCTAAAAATGTAATTTAGATGATTATCTCTGTGCCCATTAAACCTCGTGACCTATTGCAGTCCGTTTGAAGTCGGCCTGCTTACACTTATTAATAGGAAGGAAAGAAGAATTAACTCAGAGGTCATGAAATCAGAGTGTAGCAAAGACGATGGCAAAAGAGCCTCAGAAAACTTCCCGAGCCCCTACAGGAGGGAGGAAGAACCTGAAGAATGAGGAATTCATTTCTTTATGGAAAAAAAAGGAGTTCTTTGGAATGTGACCAAGACTGAACCCCTCACCCTTCACTTTCAGAATGCTGTGTTTAATTCATAAGCATCATATTCTAACATAGTCAGGAGTCAAGTTCAGGATCATAAAGTTATTGAAAGGAATAACAGTTAAAGTCTGCTTGGGAAAGGCGAGGAAGGTAATAGAGACATTTCCTGCATTCCGTAAGATGAGGAAGATGCCTCAACATATTTTGAATCTGAGACAAATAGTTCAAATAAACCATTTGATGTGGATCGTAAGGTGTAAGAGAAGTTACTGGATTCCATTAGTTTTGGTTCACCTTTGACAGCCTACTGCTTTTAAACTGAGCTCAGTTCCTGAGGTCCCCACTTGGCTCAGCCTCTCTACAGAGGCAGATACTTAGCTATTGGCATACATAACAGATACAGTGATACCAGGGCCATTTCTGACTGGTCGGAATTTTAATATGTTGAGGAAGTTGCTCAAATAAAAGCTGCTTATCCACTGACCTCTTTATGTATTTGAGATTTTACTTTAAGAAATGACCCTTTAATTTTACTTTTTTTAAGAAGTTGATGAGAAGTTCTTAACATTTCAAAATTTATCTTGTTCATTCAAAAGATCAAAACTCAAAATTCTTTTATGTTTTATCACATAAACAAATGACTGAGCTTCAAAGTTCATCACTCTTGGATCCTGGTGTCTGGCCGATTAATTGACACATAATAAACATCCAATAAATAGTTGTTGAATGAATAAATGAATGATCTCATCTATCTATGGCTAATGTGTCCGGAGAGGAAGAATGGCAGCTAAAGTGATTTTTTTCACTGTGTCAGGACAGTAGTCCTGAAATGTGATTTCTCCCAGGCATTGGCAAACTAATTTTGAATTAATATTGAAGGTACATTCAACATTTTTACATTAAAGGAGTTGTCTTGAGAAATATTTTCTCCACCCCATAGAGGAGTTCAATCTACTAAAGCAAATGATTCTATCAAAATCTGAGGAAACCATTTCCTTCTTTGTCCCTCTCTGTCCCTTTTACACTAGCCACACCTTAGTGACACTCTTGTTTATATTCGTATTTCTTCCCTATAATTCTGATTTGGTCTTGGGATCACTGTCACCACATAAAAAATAGTGAAAGGCAGTAGCCATTGAATGTTTGTTGATTATCTGAGTGGTGAAGAATAAATCCACATGAGAAATCTGCATAATTTTCAGAGCGACTAATTGCATCTCTCTTCCGATGCCCTATACTCAGTGGCATCACACTCATCATCAGAAATATCCATATTCTTGACATTCCTCTCTTGCCTTAAGCAAGTGACTGTACCTCTGATACCTGGGTCCCCCATTTATATGGAGTAGCTAATCTTTACTGACCCTTTCTCACTCTGGGTCTCATGCTGTTTGGCAAAAGGGTCTTCTGTGTTTCTCTGTATAAATACAGAGTATTTTGATTATGAATTTATAAACTAATGAGAGGGAGGGGTGGGGATATGAAAAATTGTGGAATGAGACAGACGTCGTTACCCTATGTATATGTATGATTACACAAGTGGTATGAATCTACATCATGTACAACCATAGAAACGAAAATATGTACCCCATTTGTGTACAATGAATCAAAATGCAGTCTCTAAAACTAAAAATAAATAAATAAATAAATAAAATTAGATGGGGTTAATAGTAATATATAATAAATACTTAACACTGAGCCTGACAAATAATAAGCACTCAATAAATGTTAACACACTATTGTTATTGTCATGATTGCAATACACCAGATACAGTGCTGATTAACATCTTTCTCCTTACAGAACACAGATTCTAGTGGAAAAAACAGATGTTCAGCAGATAATACTGCTAATAAATTATAGTTATCATAAATACGATGATGGATAAGTACATCGTCTAACAAGAAATGAGTTCCATTCTTCATTAAAATTCAAAAAGATGAGATCATTATATTTTTAGGTCTCCTACTATTGCCAACTAAGGGAGTTTTTGTCATCATTAAATGACTTGTAAGATGTTGATTAAATAAGTTCTAACTTATTCAGTAAATGTTAACATCCCTCCATCATTTAAATTTACAAAAATATTCATACCAAAACTTTAAAATTGCTCAAATGGCTGTTTTCCTTCAGTGCATCTTTACATTTTTCCAGTGGACTGAGTTTAACTGATAATAAAAATAATATTTTAGATCATCAAATGAAAAACGTAAAATCTAAAGTTAGAGGAATCCATAAGCTTTGTTTATGATCACATCTATGTTCAATTAGCTGGAAAATTATTTCTGGTGAAAAACAGCTATATCTTGATTGGCAACATACTATCTTTCAAATTCTCCTATTATTCATATGATTACAGACTTCATTAGAAGAAAAACAATTTAAATGCACAGTGCTTTTATATCTCTATAGTATCCTCAGAATCTACTAAGGCTAACTTCCCACTAGTCTTCCTGCATCCTGGGAAGGTCATTAAATATAATATAATGTATTGGAACTTTCTAAAGTCTCTTGCAGTGCTGTAAAATGTTGCAGAAGTGTCTAAAACCCCTTAATATTTCATTTTCTAAACATTTCCTAAAGTTCTAATACTTTAGGAAATATTTAGACATATCCTGTCTTCCTAATAAAATAGTATTTCTTGCTGTTTTTTTAAATCAATCAATGCCTAAGAATTGAAGTATTTCATTTAGTCATTCCTAAACTTTAGCACATTCATTATCATATCAAAGCATGTTTAACTATTAAATCAGTTTCAAATGGACAATAATGTATGTTCAATTATCATCATGATCTCAAAGTTTGGAATCAAACTCTAAGGTCAACATCAGAAAGTCTTGGTTTGAGTTCCTTTCTCTTTTTAAAACCTACTTATTTTATATCCCACTCTGTAAAGGCTTTGAGGTGGTTTAGAGTGAACACTGTATGAAATAGATTGGCAAAATAGAAACTGAGGGCAGGAAAGGTAAAACATCTTGTCAAGGTCAGATGGTGCACTACTGACTCACAGCCTCATGCAGGCCCAGGTCACATGGTATGCTGAGAGTGACTGGGCGTGCCCCTGAAATCAGTGTTACAGACTGAATGCTTGGAGACATTTGTGTACAGTATTTCAGATCAATGATGATTCTTTATAAAACCAATGCTTAATTCACAATGCTAAGCACATATTAAAAGTCAAGAATATTTTTCCTATATCTCACAGTTTCATTAATACCAACCAGAATGATTTTTAATATTTTTTTCTTAAATTATTTTCTCCATTTAAGTTAAAACTGTACTGAAGATTTTTTTCTTCCTTACTTTAATATACTTAAAAAATCTCATAGAATATTTAAAGATTACAGAAAAGTGGTTTCTTACAGAAAGGTATAGTATTATAAATTAAATATTTTAACATTCTTCCAAAATTTTGATTTATGTTCCTGTTTTGTTAAAACATAAAGAGGATCTGACATCAATGGATAGATGATAGGTCGATAGATAGTTTAGTCTAAATAATTGCATATTTTTAGGACTGTAATATATCTCATGCTGATAAACCTATGAAAACCTGAACTAAATGCATATAATTGATTTCTCAGTTTAAGGACAGATCTAACTGGCTCTGCAAGTCAGGTTGAGAATAATAATCTAGACTTAGTATTGAATTGAAGTAATTAATCTCTAGTGATTAATAGGTTCCATGTTTATGCAGAATGAATATGATTCTGAAGGACAGGTTATCTATTGCCCTATAATTGTCCTGCTTCTTTGTGTGTGTACACATTTTTCATTTCTAACTAGAAATCGACATCCTTAAAGGTAGAGATCATTTTTGTTGGGGAGCTGAGCAAGGTTTGATATTCTTCTTTATCATTAAATGACCTACAGTTCTGCAGAGGTACTTGTAGCTACTAATTCATGAAATGATAGTGTTTTACCTGCCCATTCTTACTGAATCACACAGTCCTTTGAGATAGACACCTTTATTACTATTCCTATTTTATAGTTAAGAAAACTAAGGCACAGAGAAATTAAGTATCTGTGTTAGTCAGACTTTCATAGCTGTGATAAAATACCTGAGATAAATAACTTATAAAGAAGAGAGAAAAGATTTGTTTGGCTCATGGTTTCAGAGGTTTCAGTCTATGGTCACTTGGCCCTGTCACTTTGGGCCTGTAGCAAGGCAGAATGTCATGGCAGGGAGTTGAAACAAATGTCTTGTGGTGAAACAAAGCTGCTCAGTTCTTTGACCAGGAAACAAAGAGGAAGAGAAGAAGGGATGGGGGTCCCAGGAGTCCCCTAAAAGACCAATTACCTTCTAGTAGGCCTTACCTCCTAAAGGTTCTACAACCTCCTGACAGCACCACAGGCTTTAACTCTTGAGCTTTGGGGGACATTTCAGATCCAAACTACAACAGCATCTCATCGCATAGAATGGTGCAGCTGGGTTTCTTAAATGCAAGCAGTTTGGTTCCAGAGTCTTGCATGTCGGCTAGTGTTCTATTTTCCTTAGCTAGAAAGCATCAAGATCATTACTGAAAACACACTTTTGTTTTCTTGGATTCTAATATAAATATTTCAAGAAAGTTCCAACATTGAAGATGAATTATCTTTAAAACAAAGCTCTGGCTTGTAAGATAAAATACACCTTAGTGAACAGAATGACTGTGATAATTTGAAAATAACCAGCATGGCACGACTATTTACCCAGCATAAGAAAGTAATAGAGGAAGGCTGAGGCTGACACCAGAGAGAGCCGGTGGAGACCAGGAGGCTCCAAGCAGTTCTTGAAAACAGATAGATTTGCTAGAGAAGGCAGCCAGTCAAAGGGACATGGTTCATCTTCTTTCAGGAAAACGGTGACAGCAGGGTTCCAAGGAGCAGCAAATTACTTGAGGTGAGTGGTTTCCTACCCTGGACAGTGTGGAATGAGTGATACTTGGTGATTTAGTCAGAAGGGCAGGTGTGAATTACTTAAGGAATGAGTCAAATGCAGACCAGACCCTGGACACAGGAACAGGGTTAGAGAAACAACTGGAGAAAAGAAGCCGAAAAAGAAAGCACCCTGGAAACAACTTGAATTCCACAGTTAGCTATAAATAATACTGTAATGTTATATGTAATATTGTAGATGATATAATAACAAGGAGAGCCTACTAATATTAAATGACAAGTGAATATCTGTAAAAATATTTTGAAGTTATGACCCTCACAGGAATCATCACGAGCTCCTTCTCATAGTTTCCTTTGGTTGTCTTTGATTGTATTTTTATTTTTTTAAAGGTGTTTTATAGGGAACTGATAACTTTTATGGGAATCACATTTGGAATATTTTTTAAAAAATCACAATTTGGGATATTCCATTTAGTTTTATTTTACTCATTACTAAAAATATAGAAAGCAACTGGATGGAGTTCAGAGAAAAACAAGAAAAACCATTAAGAGAATGAAGGGACTGATTTATTAGGCATGATTAAAGAAACTAATTATGTCCAGAAGGAGAGGAGCAAGACAACAGCTCATGGGTATCTGAAAGGTGCAAACTCTCCTGAGGGAGACAACTTTTTTATCTGCATAACAGCAAGTACCTCTTGTCAGACACATTTGGTTTAGAAAGAAAATTGCTACTTTACATATTCCTAGAGACAGTAGGAAGAGCCACTTTAATATAACTTATTGTCCACTTTCTCAGTGGATAGTCCCTCATTTTGCAAAAGACCAAGGCAATCAGAAGTAAAATATGTTACTTATATTATTTATATCAGAGAGATTTCTTCAGTCCTTGGAAAGGAGGCATCTATGATAATGGTGACCAGAAGTTCTCCGAAGAATAGAAGGATTTATAGCTTTAAGATAAATCTGTCGTGTTTTAACTTAGAGCTACTTACTTTTACTTCCTAGGAAGGAAGCGTACTCTGGCAACAAGATGTTTGCTTAGAAGTAGCAGGCAATGGCAGCAGCTTATGTCCTTGTATTTTGGCTTGCTTGTTGCTTCTGCTCATTCTTTTTTTTTTTTTTTCCAAATAGAAAGTACCACTGGGATTTAGGTGCAGTGGGCCTAAATTATTTTCCAGTTATTTCCCCTTCAGTCATATGGCTTCCTAGTGAGAGAAGTGTGGAGTCCCTTTTGGCTCTGTCACTTACTAGCTTCTTAAAATGGGAAGAATAAAATCTTACCTCTGTCACTGCAAAGATAAAATGGTACATGTGCACGTTTGTGTGCACGTGTGTGTGCGCGTGTGTGTGAGTGTGCGTGTGCGCATGCACATGTGGTTGTCTGGCACATGGAAAATGCTTATTTGATATTAGTTCTCCTCATCTTTACCACCCTTGCAATCTCAAATCAAACCAATTCTGTACAAGTTCCTGATGTTACCAAGTTTTCATCTTTTTCTAGAGAAATGGAAAATACCGATTTTATGTGAAAACTCTCCATTAAGACCTTTTTTAAAAGATGTAAAACTTTACATAAGGCAAACAAAACACACATAGACCACACATTTACCTTAAGTGATTCCTTCCACAGAGTTTCAGAAATGCTGTGGTTGAGATATATGTTGAACTCGTGTCTTACATGCATCGTTTAAAAAAACTTACAAAACAAAAACAGGTATTGCATGTAGTGAACAAAGTTTTAAAGCACATGACAGCAACAGTGCAGTGACCTTTCCTTCCAAACGCCTGTCAGCAGGAGGTGCTGCTTTGCAGGTGAACAATCATCCTCTCTGAAGAGAGAGGTTGGTTAATGGTCTTTGAGATCTGCTCCTGCAATGGAGGGACAGGACATTTAGCTCTGATTCTTTCTTCCTTTCTCCTGCCTCCTCACCTGCCTTCTACGCAGGAAGCCTCTAGTGGGTTTTGTGCTTATGTCCCTGGGATAAGGGTGTTACAGCATAAACATAAATAAGAAAATAAAGTCCGTTCAATAAGTGGTATTCTGCCCTACAGAAAAGGTTGCTGGAAACCAGCCCTTTATAACCACCTGCAAGATACACAGTTCTCTAAATTAGAGAACAGATGAGGAAATGCAGGTGGGAAGAAAGGGAGTCAGGTGCTGGGAAATGTCCTCAGAAATTCAGATCCCTCTGACTCCAGAACCTGCACAACAGGTTGGGGACACAGCAGCAGCAACATTTCCCTCACTTTTCTGAATGCAGCTTCTGAGAAGGGGCAAGTTGAGGCAGCCACTGGTGAAAGCAGTAGAAGTGACAGTAAGGACTATGGGAGATAGCATCTAAGGAAACCCCATCACATGTCCTGTGACCCCATCACTGAATGCAAATGCATCTAGAAGTTTCCTTTCTTCTCACTTCCTAAAGGAATAGGCATTTAACTAGATATTAAATTTCTTTTTAGAGAAAGAAGGTTATATTATTACACACCAAATTTGTGGTCTGAAGTTTGTACTTTTTATGCTAATTCACATGTGGTTTTTTGGTTGTTGTAAAAACCATTAACTTAGTTCTGTGATGTGGGGGCAGAGCCTTGGGGGACTGCTCGATTGTAAAGATCCCATGCAAAAACATTTAAAGACATGTCTTTAATGTAAAAAAAAAAGTCCTGCACACAGATGGGCAGACTGTCTCCAAAGTTGCAGACTGCGCTCTAATGCAATGAACAGGAGCTTAATGATACAGATGTGGAAATACAGAATGCAGGGAGGGAAGGAGCCAAAGCAGGAAGATATGACAGAAGGATTGAGCTCAGGTGACAGGGCAAACTGTGGCTCCAATAAATACACAAGGGAAGTTAGAAGAGCTGACTGTGAAGAAGAGGACATGCACTGGACCAGTTGGTCCTAAGGTACAGACAGATCACATAGCACAGCAGATCAGCATCGGAGATGTGCATGTTATTTGTACCAAAGTGATAATTGAGTCTGTAAATCTACATGGGATTCTCCAAAGAAAAGAGAGGACAAAAGAGGTCCAAGGAGAGGTCGGTGGGAAAACCCTGTATGTAGAGGGTAGGAGAAATGAAAGGAAGGAGGTGATGACGCATGCAACAGAGAAACAAGGTCAGAGGCTTGGGAGGAGAACCAAGCTGTACCATGCTGGGAAGCCAGCAGTGAAAGATGTATGGAAAAGATCAGTGGAGTCAGAAGCTGCAGAAAAGTAGGAGTGGGGGAGTAAAACCATGAGCTGACCTGTTGGTCCAGTCAGTTAGGAGGTTGGAAACCTTCAGATGTACTGTTTGCCTGGAATGATTGGGGCAGAACCTAGGCTACAAGGCTAAGAAAGGAGTGAGGAGGAGGAATTGATAGTTATACACACACACACACACACACACACTCACGGTAAGAAGTTTGGCAGTGAATGAAGTGGAGAATGTTGGTTGAGGCAAGGTCAAGTGAAGTATGTCAGAAAGCATCCAACTTGACGTAGACCTTTATGTTATAATGTATGTGTGTAATAAATTTACAGGAAGGGGAGGATTCCCATCTGAAGACAAACTTAATGCCCCAGATCTTGCTGAATTACTATCACAATAGTGTACAGAATGGAATGTTTCTGGTACCTTTTTCCAAATGGCAGAAGGCAGTTTTTCTTTTCTTTGCATATCCATACTTTTAACTTTAACCATGTAAATCACTTTATTAATTTCATATCTTTATTTGATTTTCTGTTGTCTAAATGAATTAAAGCAGGTTTGAGTGCTTATGAATTAAAGCATGTGCAAATGCTTCAAATTTGACATGAATAATAGCTCAATGGTAATGACTTTCAACTCAACAGAGTGGTTTATAGTTAGCTTCTTGGTCACTGCATGTTATGGGTTATTGTTTAGCCTGGTTCCCCATAGGAAAGGTGGCAGTGCATTTTAATTAGTATAATAAAAAGTCAAATCAATTGCATTACTTTGATAGTCTGCAGTAAACATTAAATGTTTTAAATTATTCACCACGTGCTAATACTTTGTGCAGGAAGAAAGAAGCCAACAGTGATGCATGGTGTTCCATGATACACAGTCATTCAAAATCCTGTCACATTCAGAGCACAGACCCTTGGGCAGTGGTGTTTTCTGTCATTGTGTGACTTTGTCAAGGTTCACAACACTTGCCTCTCTCCTCAACAAGTGAGATTTTTGAATTTTCAGACTCCTAGAATAATATCATCTAAGGCCACACAGCCTTCTTCCCAATACATTTCCAACAGTATGGCTTCCATCAGTCTTGGGCAAACTGCAGGGGATATGCGTGATGATTCTTAGACTGACTCATCTTGTTTTCATGTGAGTGGATTATCACACTGCAGGCAAGAGGACTGTTTTCACTTGATGGATTATCACACTGCAGGAGAGATGACTGTTTTCAGTTGATGGCCTATTTTCTTTTTTAGCCAACATGAATGTTTTTCTCAGTTCTAAAAACTTGTTTTTCTTAGAAAATACCAACACTGAAGTGGAAATAAATTTTTACTATGTCCAGTGTATTTGATTTTCTTCCAGAATTTGGAGGCTCTTTACTTGATTTTGCCCATTATACATTGAGTTCAATAAGGTAATAATATCCTAAAAGATAAATATTTTATTTTTATTCTGGGTATAGAACCCAGGGGCACTTTACCACTAAGCTAAGTCCCCAACCCTTTTTTATTTTTATATTTTGAGACAGGTTCTCACTAGGTTGCTTAAGGCCTTGCTAAATTGCTGAGGCTGACCTCGAATTTGCAATCTTCCTACCTCAAACTCCCAAGTAACTGGAATTACACACTGGCGCCACTGTGCTCAGCCTAAGGTATTTATTTTGATATATCATGGAATTCACCACAAAAATCTAGAATCACTTGGGACAGTATCTATACATTTTGGTTCTCCAGTGAACACACCTTGATACACGCCCACTCCCTGCTTTCCTTACTATACAATATTTCCTCACACAGATATTTCCTTACTATATAATGTAGAAGCGAGAAGACAAAAAGAAAGAGAGTTAAATGTGCCCTTTATAATGGGAGCAGGGTATCATCTTAAGATGAATCACTTATGTAGCTTAACATCCTTCTCAAGTGTGGGAAAGGTTTTATTGTGAAGTTCATTTTGCACATGGTAAATAAAGCACAGAGTGATTGAGTCACTTTCTAAAGGTTACACATCTTGTGTATGGCAGGCTGGGGTATTATTGTCAGAGAACTGTGAATAAAAGAATATGAATGCATATTAACTGAGGATATTTCAGTCTTATAACTTTTAATATGGTTCTGTGTTATATATTCCAGGGAAAAAAGTTGATATCTAGAAATTCAAAAAACACATCTATTCCAAAATAAACATGAGAAACTATTTAGGGGGCCACTTACGTCTGTATAAACTGTGTCACAAATGCTTACTTCCTTCATAAAACTATTGTGTCCTAGACCTATCTTGACATAAAAAAATTTTTCTGTTATTTTCAACAATAACAATTAGTAAAAATCACTATACGAGCTACAGTAAACTTAGAGTATGTCAGTTCATGCTAAACATTTAAATGAGAGCTCTTTTTAGTTTTAATGATGTTACATTCCTGAAATAAAAATTTATATAAAATTCATTAAAATGCCAGAAATTAGGTTGAGAATGTTAAGGTGTTTTTTACTTCATTAAAAACAGACCGACTCTCATTAAAATGAAAGCAATCCAGCTAGACAGTAAAGGCTAGAGTAGGAGTGAAGTGACAGTCGGTAATTTCCTCCTCTTGCTCCTTCCATTTTTCCTTTCCTGCACTTTCCTTCCTTCTCTGACTTCCTCTCTCCTACCCCTTTCCTTTCCTCCTTCTTTCGTGATTCCTTCTGTGGTTATTGAGTGCCACTGTGTTTCCAAGGCTGAGACTAGTGTTTCAACTGCTGTTCAGTGTAACTGTCAACAGCATGCCTTGGAGAAGCAACTCTAGAGTCAGCAGCCAGCCTGGGGGTTAGTTCCAGTTTCCTCCTCACTGCTGGGATGACTTTGGGCAAGTTTTACCTCCTCTCAAGGATGAGGAGACAAGTACCTACTTCGTTAGGTGATGGTGATCATTTATTTACCAGTACCACGTATGTGGCTTGAGGGCCTCTATGCCTAAGACATGGAAAGTGGTAGAAACACATGGAAAGTGGTAGAAACACATTAGTTCCTTCTTTATTCCTCCCTCTTCTTTATAATAACACTATTTTTCCTTTAAGGAATTATTCCTATTTATTATCCTAAGATATAACTTTTGTTCTTTTGGAAAAAAAAAACAAAAAACACCTTATTTGGTTTTTCTACAAAGCCTTACAAAAATGTACGAATCTGCCAAGGAGCTGTAATTATTAATAATCAGATAATCCATAGTGATTATGTTTCATGGAACGTACAAGCTTCTCCCACATGTCAAGTGCTTAATTCCAACTGTTTGGACCTCAAAACCATTTGGCTTATGTCAACTCAATAGATTCCTTCCCTTGAGATTTCTAGTAGTTTCTGCTCCTATTCTGCCTAGCAATTCATCTTCAAATTTTAATCTGTCAGCAAGAAATGAAGTGGTAGGTATATGGGAATGAAAAACGTAAGACTAAAGTAATGTTTTCTCCAAAGTATTAAAAACATTTGAAAGTTAGAAGTGATGATAGCAGTTAGTCAAGAAGTAATCGTGGAATATCAACTCAGACATAGATTTGAGACTATAAAGGGCCCTCAAAAATCTTCCCAAGGGAAGAGAAGAGGGAAATAGGGACTTCAGGAATTCCAGATATCCTTAGAGTATTCCAGAGAGCTGGGAGTCTTTTGGAATCTCCTCAGGGCAGGAACTTGGTCCCATCTTTCCTCACAGACCTCATGGGTAAAGCAACAAGTAGTGGATGTTGAATGACTGGCAGCAGGAAATTGCTTAAGTAAGGGTTTGAATGATGTGAAGTACCTAAGGTGTCAGTGGGGAATGGATGTGAATAGAACATAACTGGTTTGTTTTCCATGTATTTTAATTTTCAGGGCTTTGGTTTTCCTTTCAACTTGGTTTCTATATGTTAAGAGTAAAGCACAGGGAATGCTTATGTTTTGCTAACTGAAGAAGGACGCACTGCGGATTAGATTCATATAGTTCTCATGGTGAGGTGGGTACCAATTGTCCCCACACTTTGTGTGATTTACATACTTCTTTTTTTTTCATTCTTTTTTAAATTTATTTTTTGATTCATTGTATACAAGTGGGGTACAGCTTTTCATTTCTCTGGTTGTACAGGAAGTAGAGTCACACTGTTTGTGTAATCATACATGTACATAGGGTAATGATGTTTGTTCATTCCATTATCTTTCCTTACTCCTGCCCCCTTCCCACCCCCTTTACTTCTACACAATCCACCCTTCCTCCATTCTTCCCTTACCCCCTCCTACCTCCTGTTATGTATCATCATCCACTTATCAGAGAAAATATTCAACCTTTGTTTTTTGGGATTGGCTTGTCTCACTTAACATGATATTCTCCAACTCCATCCATTTACCTGCCAATGTCATTATTTTATTCTTCTTTATGGTTGAATGATATTCCATTGTGTATATATACCATGGTTTCTTTACCCAATCATCTACTGAAGGGCTTCTAGGTTGGTTCCACAAACTAGCTATTGTGAATTGAACTGCTACAAACATTGATGTGACTGCATCACTGTAGTGTGCCGATTTTAAGTCCTTTGGGTATAAACCAAGGAGTGGGATAGCTGTGTCAAATGTTGGTTCCATTCCAAGTTTTCTAAGTAATCTCCATACTGCTTTCCAGAGTGTCTGAACCAATTTTCAATCCCACCAGCAATGTATGAGTGTACCTTTTCCCCCACATCCTTGCCAACACCTATTGTTACTTGTATTCTTGATAATAGTCATTCTAATTGGGGTGAGATGAGATCCTTGGGTAGCTTTGATTTGATAGAGGACACAGAGACAAACCCACAAGAATATGGTTATCTCATACTAGACAAAGGTGCCAAAAACATACAATGAAGAAAAGATAACCTCTTGAACAAATGGTGCTGGGAAAACTAGAAATCCATATGCAGCAAAATGAAACTAAACCCTATTTCTCACCTGCCCAAAACTCAACTCAAAATGGATCAAGGACCTTGGAATTAGACTAGAGAACCTGCACCAAATAGAAGAAAAAGTAAGTCCAAATCTTCATCATGTTGGGTTAGGATCAGACTTCCTTAACATGACTCCCATAGCACAAGAAATAAAAGCAGGAATCAATAAATGGGATAGAGTCAAACTAAAAAGCTTTTTCTCAGCAAAGGGAACAATCAACAATGTGAAAAGAGAGCCTACAACGTGGGAGTAAATCTTTACCACACATACTTCAGATAGAGCCCTAAGCTCCAGAATTTATAAAGAACTCAAAAACTTTACACCAAGAATACAAATGACCCAATCAATAAATGGGCTAAGGAACTGAGCAGACACTTCACAGAAGATTCACAAGCAATCAACAGATATATGAAAAAATGTTCAACATCCATACTTCTTTAAAAATTATTTCTTTTGTGACTCTTTTCTTCCAAGCAAAAAGAAACAGAACCACATTTACATTCTTTATTGGATGTGGCAATTTTGATTTAACTTTTTTCCTATTAATCAGTCAATAGATTGGTATGATAAAGGGGATTAGCATGTGTGCTGAGCCTCACTAAAAAAAAAAAAAAATAGAGCAAATCAACAGTTTTTGTGAACAGGTAAAATATAAATGCAGCTTAGATTCTGGTCCAGTTGCTGACATATGTGAAGCACATACTATTATTACTTTAATTTAATCCTAATGTTGTTTTTCTTTATTTCTGTTTGTTTGTTTTTTTCTATTGCCATCAAAAGTCATATAATGCTTAACCTTTCTCATTAAGTTTTTAAGGAGGAGTCATATTTCCTTTTATTAAGTTTTGTATTATATTTCATACAGAAAACCAGTGGATGGGTTTTCATTTCTTCCAAGTTTAATAATATCAAAGATAAGTGTAACTGTTTTCTGAGCTATACTGAGTACAATTAGCAACTGTTTTTGTCGACAATTATGCAAGGAAATTACAGTCAAAACTGGAGGTGGATGAGCAGAAAATACTTAGTTCTCACTGACGGTTAATTAATGGAACAGTAGAATTGTATAAGTTAGTTTTGCTCTCTTAAACAGTTAAGTTTCTTTAATAAAGTGAGCCTTCTCGAATTTAGAGTAGGGAAGAGTATTTGATGTTTTAAGTAGACAGTGGAAAGCATAAAATCATTGTTGTTATGCCTGGACCTCCTTAACTCTTGTGGTTAATGAAGAGTGAAGGATACACAGGGATTCCTTTAAGTGGAGATTAACCTCACTCTGGTCTGTAGTTAAATTCACACTCCAGCCTGCAGCAAAATCTTTGAGCAAGAGATGCTGTAGGTCACAAATGATGGCCCAATGTGACATAGGTATGCCTCAATACAATTCTCTTTACACTCCTGAGACCAAAAGCATAATAAAGTTCTCAGGTCCATAGCATCAATTCTATGTATAAAGAACAGTATATGGTTCCTGGAAATTTTTAAGTGCATACACAAATCTAAATGTTTCCCTGATCAAAAATAGAGCAAATGATATATCTCTACTCAGACATGGCATAAGACATAAGAAACATTCATACTCTTCTCTTTAGTAGATTCTCTTATACCTTTCATGACAATAGCATAGGAAGACAGTCATTGCATAATTATTTCAAAGCATATATTTTTACCCCCAAGTGAGTCTCCATTTCAATTCAGAAATCCCTCTTAAATCACAGGAGATAAATGCACAAAATACACAGATTTATACCTACAGTGGTCAAAGTTTTAAAAGTTTTTAATTTTATTACTGATAACTAAGAATAGAGTTTGAAACTGTGGAATCAACAGCCAAGTAACAGTGGAAGTTTTGGTTGTAATAGGGAAGAGAAAGATAACGTTCAACATGACTGCCTCCTACCTTCCATTCCCTACTTCTACAAAGCAGCATAATTTGAGAGTAAGAAACTCGAAAAGGAACTGCAGTTGATGAATGTGGGCAAATTTGCATCTTTTGGGAGCTCTTGGGAATGAATTGCTATTGCTGATATGTGTCCAGTTATCACAGTTTCCTAATAAAATTTTAGTTCCACAGCGTGTGACTGCTAACTGAGATTTTGTGCTTGAACAACCCAGAAGTCCAATTCCGGTGAGAAGAAAAGAAGGCATGTACTGGAAAAATTGCAGTGGGGAGGTCATAATGAGCCATAGGGCTTTTCAAATGCTTTGCAAGCATCTAATGAGTCATATATGATAATGTATTAAAGTGTAGGAGATGCATCCAATAAAATGGATACAACACTAATAACTATGGAATATTCTTTTCTTCTGGTCACCCTTTCACAGTCATTAAAAAAATAAATTGAGAAGAAAACCTTTTACATTTGTATGCTTTAAGTTGCTGCTTTGCTCAAAACATTATTTCATATGCACAACCTTGTTATTTATACAGATAAGGAAACACATTTGCAAAAGTTGTCACAGTGCTTTTGTCCTTCTCTGACTTTGGTACAGTATGCCTCAAGTTTTTCTTCAATATTTATAAATTATCTAAACATTATAGACCTGGGGATTCACAGTAAGCTTCATTTTCAACAAATTTAAAAGTTCATAAAATAATATTTGAATGTTGTGGGTGAAACACTAGCATTTACCTTCTGTATGGTGGTTATACAAGAGGGTCCTAATAGCTCTGTTTGAAATTCTTGATACTTTATGCCTCCACCAAAATGCTGTCCCTGGACCACTATGAATTTTTGGTTTCTTGGTGTCTGGAAAACTGAATGCCAGCAAAATGCATAAGTTACATTGCATAGGACATTATGTATACATCTACCAAAATTATTAAAATCAAATATCAAATGATATTGGTGCCTTCCAGTCTATTGAAGAAGCAATGTTTCTTGTGAGGTTCTAAGAAATGAATTATGCATCCTGTAAAATTGTTATAAATACTTTTATCCTAAAATTATCTTAAGTCGGGGAATGTAGCTTAGTGGTAGAGTGCTTGCCTAGCGTGTTGAGGCCTTGGGTTTCATCCCAAGCGCTGAAAAAAAAAAAAATTATCTTAAATCTTAAAAGACTACTGGCACTGGTTTAATCGAGCTGGTCAAAAAGCTGGATTTCTTACCCAGTGATTTAAATTGGTTAAAGTTGTCTTGTATTTTGTACAGGAGAAAAGAAATTCTTGACCCAGTTCCTCAAACACCCACAAAGACATCACAATCCAGAGCATTTTTTTAAACATCTATCCCAGTGTGCTGGGGTACTGGGCTTAAAAGCATTCTGATGTGAACATAGCAGCCTACTTGGGTGTTTCCTGCTTCCCTGCAGCCTGAGCTGGAAACTGATCCAGCCTGGGAATGCCCCCAACACCCCTGAGTAGCTTGGTAATGTGTTCATTCATTCTTCTCATTCTAGGCACCAGGAATAGTGATCAACAAAACAGACATGATTTCCCCCTCCTGCTCTTGTGGTGTTTTTAAAATACTTGACAAAGCTGTATGTTAAACAAACCTCTGAATAAGTAGCATAGTGATTGCAGATTATGCTGAATGCTATAAAGGAAAGGAGCAAGTTGTTTTGGTGGGAAGTGACAAGGAACACCATGGGCAGGTAGGATTGCCTGAGAGTATCTTTACCGTGAAGGCATATTTCAAATAAAAGACACTGGTTTGGGAAAAGGCTGGAGTAAGAAAATTCTAGCCATAGAAACTGCTTGTTCAGGAAAGAGGTTAGCTATGACAAGAAAAAAACTTAGCATTTTTAAAGAAAGTCACAAAGACCAGTAGAGTGAAATAGTAAGAGGGGTTGAACAAGGGAGGTGGTGAAGCCTGAAGAGAACGGAGAAGTAGACCCGGGGGGCCAGAGCAGGCCATGGAAAGGGGTGAGGATTTAAGCTCATCCTGTGTAAAGGTACCTCTACCTCATCGGGCCCCAAATTAAACCAGTGATCTCATCTGTATCAATCAAGTCAGTCCAGAGCAAAAACACTACAGTTCTTTCAAACAGAGGGAACTGCTACACAGGTAGCCGAAGACCTAAGGAACAGAACAGAGAAAAAGGGGGCAACCCTCAAATTACAATTTGTGAAGGGACAAAGAGATGAACTGGCCATTCAGGCTCTGGTGCCCTCTAACTTCGTGTTACAATGTGACCACACAGTCTTCAAACATGGCTTTTTATTATTTTATCTTATTTTATTTTATTTGACAGACTGAACTTTATATGCTTCTTGATACGGTGCAATGAAGAAGTGCACAGTACCACTCAATTAAGTGCAATGCTCAGCTCTTGGTAGGCTTGTGATTTAAACAAACTGGTGATTTAAAAACATACATAAACAAATAAGAGTAACTTGAAAACTCTTATTTTGATTTTTAAAGTTTTTTTTCATATAAATTGTATTTATTGTCTCCTTTGCCATCTTAACTCTATTCATTTAGGAAATACATGCCAACATTAGCTTATACATGTCTCAGGTATAAAAACTTGTAGGTAAGTGAACAAGTATTGAGTGCCTACTAAGCATCAGGTGTTAGAATAGACACCCGGCAGTAGCAATGAACAGGAACCAGACAGCAAATGAAAGCAGACAAAAATCTTTGTTCTTTTGAAACTGACATTTGGGTTACAGAAACACTTTAAATGTTTTAGCAGGTAAATATACAATGTGTCACATAATAAATACTATGTAGAAAAATCCAACATGATGGAAGGAGGGGAGAAAAGGTGCTATTTTAAAAGCTGGCCAGAGGTCCCCTTTGATGAAGTGACATCTATGCAGAGGCCTGAATGAAAGGAGAGCTGTAGCTGTGCAGGTATCTGGGGCAGCAGCATCTCAGTGGGAAGGATGGCAAGGGTGAAAGCCCTGGCAGGGACACGTGCTGGGACAGGAGGAACAGTGAGCTGAGGGGCCACGTGGCTCCTGGAGTGGGAGGTAGAGAGAGGAAGAGAATGAGATGGGTGCAGAGAGGTAGGGGGACAGAGATAGGTCACGGAGAACCCTGTTGTAAACCACAATGAAGACTAGATTTTATTGTTGTGGGTGGGCATCCAGCATTGGGTGGTATTTCAGAATGGGCATGATTGGATTAGATTTAGTTTTTAAAAACATGAATTTAAGTATTTAAATAGGATGAATGTCAACATTTTCTCACTTCCAGAACTTTATCTTCCAGACACTAAACAACCTTCGATCCCAAATATTGTTTTTGAGGACTAAGTTCAATTTTAACTTTGGAAAAACTGGAGGGGCAACATTTTTCTAGGCTCAGGAAAACTGGAAAATAAATCAATATCCAGATGATATTTAAGAAAATGCCATGAATTTACCCTCTTTTATTTCCTATATAATGTATATATATAATATATATAATAATATTAATAATATATATATAGCTAGGAAATCATAATAATATAATAATATAACAATTAATATAATATTAATAATATATATAACTAGGAAATAATGTATATATAATGTATATATAATATATAATAATATTAATAATATAATTATATACTATATAAATGATGTGTATATATAAAACTAGGAAATAAAAGAGGGTACATTCACGTATACTACTCACATATACTACTTATACATCTGTAATATATATGTGGGTGTGTGTTTTTATATATACAATCAGTTTCTGGCCATCAAAAACTTTTCTCTCAAACTGAAAAATGAAACCCGAATGATCTGAATTGCTCTACAATGCTTAGCATTTAGGGAACATCTAAAATTCTGAAATCTGAATGTGATGACAGAATTTTATTAAATCTGGGTGAAGTCATGTGAGTTAAATTACAAATCGTTTACAAAAGTCACACACGTACAAATCAGATTTTCCCCATCCCCAAGTCACTGCTGAGTTTTAAAGCCTGTCTGGCCAGTCTGGACTATTATAATGTTGTTCCTTCAGTCTGTGAATGTCCAGGTCTCTTGGAGGTGAGGGCCACATCATTCTAGAGAGAGAATTAAGGGAATAAGAAAAATACTCCTGAATCTCAGAAGGCAGGTACTTGGACACAGTGTGAAAACAAAAACAAAAACAAAAACAAAAAAACAAAGCCTGATTCATGCTTTTTGCCATCCTTCAGAATATAACAAATATCCAAAGTTCATACAGAGATTAACAAATACTTTACAGATTTATAGGTCGATTTATGCCCTGATGAGTAAAGAACACTGCGAACATGCACCCTGTAGTATAGTAGAAAGCATTGATTCAAGAGGAGTAGAGAAGACTTCCTGGAGGAGGTGGTATTTGAGAGGGTTTTGAAGGTTTGATAGAGGGTGACAGGGGGAGGGTTCCTGGCCTGGGGAACATGGTAAGGAAAAGGTGAAAAGCACCACAGAGTAGCTGGCAAACTGTAGGACAATGATACTCATGCACAAAATCCAACAAAAACTACCTGGGTACTTCTATCTGGTGGAATATATGCATCGACACTCATTTATTGTGTTAACAGAAAAGTATTATTAATTATTACCAAACGAAGCTCTTGCTCGTTTTCTGTGCCTAAGCCACATAGAAAAATAAGTGACTTTTTAGGAAGGATGTCAGGCAGGGTGGGCAAATCTTCGCTTTTCATCTACCTTCAATATTACTGTGAGTTTCATTAAAACCAAGAGGTAAAGCCATATAGCACAACTTGGTGCAGTTCTCAACAGAAAACAAGAAATGTATTCAAATGTATACTTAGAAAGAAAAGTATCAGGTTTTCAGAGGTGTTCTTCCTTTGTGCTACCTTCCCTCTCTACACCTAAGTGATCAACAAGTCCTAACTTTTAGACATCTTTAATATTTTTTGCATTTTTCCTTCATTGTCTCACTTGGACTACTGACAAACTCATCCCTTTGCCTCTAGCCTCTTGCCATTCTAGACTGTGGAGTAATCTTTCTAAGGTGCAAATATGATTTTTATCCTGCCCATAAAACTCTTGCTCCCCGTGTATTTGGGGATAAAAGCTAACCTTGGAATGCCCCTTGTAGTTCAGTTCCCATCTTCTGCCTCATCTTCTGGACTCCCCATTTTCCTTTAATTTCTCCTGATTTGCTGTCACTTTACAAATGCTGCCCCTTTGCTTGAAAATCTTTCTTTTTTCTGGAAAATTTGTTCAGTTCAAGTGTATGGACCTTAGAAACTCTTCTTTAGATGTTAAAAACTTTAGGATTCCTCAAATCACCTTTCCTTACCTGTCTCAGTCTGTTTCTGTTGCTATAACAAAATGCTGTAGACTGGATAGTTTATGAACCATGGATATCTTGTTCTCACAGTTCTGGAAAGTTCAAGATCATGGCATATTCAGTGTACAAAGAGAGTCTGTTTCATACATGATGTTTTCCTACAGCATCCTCACAGGGCAGAAAAAGCACAAAGATGCACACTGTGTCTTCATATGGCAGAAGAGATATAAAGGCCAGGAGATTTCTGAAGCCTATTTAACAAAAAGGCATTAATCCCATTCACGAGGATGGAGCCCTCATGATTTAATCACTCCCCCAAAAGTTCTACCTCTTAATACCAACACTGTAAGGATTAAGTTTCAACATGAATTTGGAAGGAACACAAACTTTAAAACCCTAACACTGCATTCTGTATTAAAAGGCTTTCCCTCACCAGCTAAGAGTTTCTCAATGGCTGGAACCCTGTCCTTTATTAATGTATCTTTAGTTTCCAATGTCTTGATGTAGTTGAATTTCTCAGTAAATATTCATGGATTTCACAGTAAAATCTATCAGTGTGATGTATCCCTAAAAACCATGCCTATATCTCTATTTTTCATAAACATGTGAAAGAAAAAAATGAAGGCACACTTTGGTGACTGTCTACTTTCATATAAAAAAATGGGAGTTGTGTTTTTAGGATGAACTTTAAAAGTACATTAAAAAACATTCACTGGGTGAAAAACTTGATCAAGATTTTTACTTCAAAGGCTATTACTTTTGCAAGGGAGGCCTTTCAATTCAAATTTGGTATTCTTTCTATGTTTGTTAGGTAAGAAAGAAGCAGCACAACTATGTAAAATCTGTGTTCATTTTTTTATACTTTCCACAAATTCTCCAGACCTTTTTGGGGTGGTGAAATGCCTGTGGCTTTCTGACTAGTGTGGCAAAACAGAATAGTCCTAAATTACTCAAATTTGGGTGGTTATTGGTTGCATGCCTCTGTGGTTCTTTTTCATTGAGTTTGGGGTCCAAAACTCTGGGAGGTATATCAGTTTCAGACCTCAATCAAAATGCATTTTTAATTGGCAAGCTCATCACAGAAATTGAAAAGGATAGTAAAAGGAAAAAAGGAAAAACTGTTACTTGAACAATTCAATTTGTCCACTTTCCTTCACAGTATTTTCCTGACTGAACAACAAAATTACACTATAACCCATCCATGATAAATATTTTAGTCAAATGTTGTTTTATCTTTTGTCTGGATGGTGGAACCAAAACATTTCTAGACAACAATGAATATAAATTGACCTTCACAAATGCATTGAAAATGTCTTATACAGTTGTCCCATTTCCAGTGTGATGAGAACCAGAAACAGAATGAAATTAGCAAGAAGAAATTTTGTTAGGCCTTAGTGTTACATTTAAATTTGCAACCATTAACCACCACACAATATTATTTAGGAATCAGCAAAGTAGAAGAAGGAAATGATAATTTGGAAGAAAATTATCTTTTATCCAGTTGTGTATTGGAATACACAACATGTACTTTAAATAAATAAACGAACGTTAATCACTAGTGTTATAGAAAATACTCATCTCAAAATTAAAGAATAAACAAAATAGATAAGCTTTTCATTTTCAGTTGAGGAGAAACTGAGCATTACCCCCTAACTTTCTGACAATTTGTCACCAGTCTGAACCATGTATTTTCTGGGAACTTGATCAAGTAAAATAATTCTGAGACACCAAAGTACTTTCAAAACCAAGATCAAGTTTCTTTTTGGGTCTGGGATTTGACCAAGAGCATATAGAACCCTTAAGAGGGATTAATTTGTATTCTGCTCTTCTGATCTCTTTCATTTATCATTTAATAGGCTGACGAAGGTACTGAAATACACAGAGACATGGAATGTCGGGTTACCCAAAATGATCTCTGCTGACTCAAATCTGTGGTTTATATTTTAGCCATCACCATGGTTAATTTCTATTTGTTTTTACAATGCATATGAACAAATGTTTAATAAAAAAATTAAAAGAGAAAGAACCAAAAGTGAAATGTGAGAGCTTGCTAGGCTAGCCAACATTTATTAAAGATACCAAACTAAATGATGGAAAATGTGAACAATCTGGGTTACTTTGGTTGAGAAAATAAACCATTGATAGCACTCTAATACCTTTAAGGCTTGTTTGGCGGATGTAAAAGCTTTTCTTTCTTTTGTATTGAAGTTCCTATTGGATCATTTCAACTAATAAAATCAAAATCACATTAATTCAATTTATGCTTTTATTTCTTCTTCTCATGTATCATCTGAAAATTTCAGGCATGACATAGTATACTCCATGATCCTAGAGGGACCCCCAAATACCTGGAAGGGAGAGGACACAGATCAGAGGACAGATAGGGGAAAGAGAAGGGAATTGCCATTTCCTGAGCACCTACTGTGTGGTAAGCTTGGTTGGGCCCTTTATACACATTGCCTCACAATAAACACATTATGTAGGTGTTATAAACTCTACAGATGAGGAACGTATGGTTGTCTATTCTTAAAGTTAAAGACTTAAACCTGGTTATGATTTATGCCAAATTTCTACTACTACATGTTTCCTGTAATATTGGGACATAAGAGTAAGACACGCCTGAAATAAAAATTCAAAAATAAATCAGGTGTATTTTATTATATGTGCATAATAAAGAATTAGGAATTAGCATCACAGCCTCTATTAACATGAATGAAAAATCAGTGACAGTGGTATATTTTTAAATGGTAGCAGTTACTATTCAGGTACTACCTGAATAATGCCAATGAAAAGTAATTTATTTACCATAGACCAGATAATAAATTTATTTTTATTAGTTTTCCAGGTTATTGAAGCAGAGCCTATATTGTTTCCACATAGCAAAACTCTGACTGACGATCATTCTAATTACCAGCTGAACGTGGTTTTGAGATTTGCTTTTCTGTTACATCTCTGGCTTTTCAACTTGTATGTCTCATTGCTTATTAAAACATGTCATGTGATGTGAAGAATAAAAGTAAATTAGAGTTTGTGCTTTGTAACCTTCTGGTGCATCATAGGAAAAGAAATTTTTAGTTTTGTAAATTCATTAGAGAAGATCTAAAATGATCCTCTACATCCCTTTTTTTAAAAAGTTTTTCTACAAATATTATGCTATTCTTCACTGTATGACAGTCTGCAAACCATTATAGTAGTCTTCTATTTTTATTGATTAGTCTATTAATTCTTTTGAAGTAGGAAATGCAAAAATAAACATGTGAGACCCCAGACCCATTATACAGATATAATAAAGTATCTACACAAATAACTACAAGATTAACCCAGGATATTCTCGTGTAGAATTAGTAGCCTGACTGTTAAGACAAATAAGATAATTTATAAATATTTTCCATTTATTCTTTCCATGCTTTAATTAATCTACTTTTTTCTCGTGGATTATGGGGACAGTTTTTATTTTGCACTAGCACATATTGAAACAAACAAATGTTCCTAGTTATTGAAGGCACATCAGCATAGCTAGTGTTTATAGTTCAAGATAAAGTTTGAATTTTTAAAAATATGGTCCTTTTAGGTCAACACACAAGTACATCTAACACACTTAAGCTAAGCTGAGAATATGAAGTGCTGCTTTAAATGTTTGCTCTGCAGCCAAATGTGGAGATGTTTGGGCAAGTCATGGACCAATCATTATTAAATTGATCTCAAGGACATTTCACTGCATCTATCCCTCTCAATGACCATTAAGGGGACAGAGAAATTCACACATATATTTAAGAAATTTAAAGGATTTCCAAACAGCTGGGAATTTTGTAGGAAAATATTCATTTTCAGCATAAGCGATAAATCAAATAATTGTAAGTTTACTTTTTCTTTCAAAAACACCATTCACTGCTTATTCCTTGTGCCTTGACTTCTAACAAAACCTCAAGCAGGGTTGGCTTTTGGTCTGAATGTGTGTTCTTATGAGCACACTATAAATTGGCCTCCGCGAAGTAGGGGTTTTCTTGAGTACAGGAAGCCTCGATGTGTTGCTTGGCAGTTATTTTGGTGCCTTGAACATTAACACACAAAGCGACTGTGTGGCTTAAGATGCTGCTTTCCTAGAAGGCAGGGGGCGATGGTGTTTAGTGGGTCTGCTGGTTGAGGAGGCCAAAGTAAACCTTGTTGTAAGCAGTGCCTCGCGGTAGAATACACTTTTCTGCCAAGCGTGTCATTCAGTTTTCAGAAATAATTTAGCTGCTTTGGGATGTGGAGAGTGGGAAGGAATTTTGCTATTGGCTGCTGGATTAGCCCTGATGAATAACATAGTGCAGAAAAGATTGCTGTGAGCAATCTCTTGCTAAGAGCCGGGGGTGGGGGTGAAACTTCAGTCTGCTCAGTTGGCACTAGCTGTATGCAATCTGTTATGGACCCCTCGTGAAAGCTACCTGCGGGCTGCTACTTGGTAAGCCGGCAGCACCATTGCAACTTCCGACTGCTTGTGACTATCAGGCAAATGCTTAATCAGTAGCTTTTGAAAAAGAGCACGATTAATAAACCCATAAAATGCTCTTCTCTGATTAAAGCAGCAACCATGTGGTAAAATCTATTAGAGCTTAGTTAGAGACCATTTTCATGAAAAAAATAAATTATTAAAGGGCAAATTTGTAAGTACCATAGGAAAACAGATTTGCTGGACCGGTCCTGTCTCCCAGCTGTGAGAGTTAAATGAGAGTCTGGGGACAGGTTAAATTTAGTGCAGGACATAGTTATAAGACAGCAGGGGAAAATACTCTGAAAGGCAGCAGCTCCCTTCTGCAAAAAGCACACTGATTTTGAAAAGCTGAGGAGTGGTTCTACTGTTCCTCCCATCTGTCTGGTGACAGAGCAGAGACGAGGTGGAATTTCAGATCACATGTAATTTTCTTTTCTTTTCAGTTCTATTTTTAAAACTCTTTACACAGTCTGGCTCATTAGAGCCAGAAATCATTAATGAGACGATGGGCATAAATGTAATCTGGAAAGTTCAAAACTCCACTCAGTTGTCATTACACTTAGCCTTGACGGAGCCCGATTTTCATTTTGTCTAAGTTTATTGCAGTTTATTGCAGTATAAGGATGTGAAATACAAGTTAGATAAGTGTTTGTTTCTCCAAAAATTACATACTAAAGCAAAGCATTAAAAAAAAAAAAGTTAATTACAAATTACAAGATTATTGAGTTTTTATTTTAGTTTTCCTTTTTAAAAGTTTGTTTTTCTAAAGAGTGCCTAATAAGTCCTCATATTTTTAAGATAGAATTCCTAAGGCAGTTTTTTAAAGTAGTAAAGAATTAATGCATTGAGTTTTTTAAAAATTTTTCTTGCTCTATATTCCTTTACTTACCCTTTTATGCTATGTTTATTGGTCATATACAATGTACAGGATCCCAAGAAGTGTTGTTCAGGATGCAGAAATAATAATAAAGCACTAATATCTTTGCTATGACTACTATTACAAATACTGGAAATCACTTACCAAGGACATACTACATGTCCAGCATTTTTTAAAACAGTTTATGAAGCTAATTTAGTCCTCACAGTAACCATATGAAGTAGGTGTTGTTCTTATTCCTACTTTTACATTTGAGAAAACCAGGGTACAGAGAGGTTCATGGGTAAGGTCATACAATAATTAGTAGGGCTAGAATTTAACTCAGACAGTATTATTTACAATTGTGTGTGTGTGTATGTGTGTTGGTGCGTGCACGCGCGCGAGTGTGCACACATGCACAGAGTCACAGATACTGGAAGAACCATCAACTGGGCTAAGCCTTGTCCATTGCTTGGTAGTTGAATGTGCAGAGACGGAGGCTGAGCCTGGCAGGCCACAGAGGTGGAGAAATGAGCCCAAATTGCCTAGTCTGTGGAGTATACAAAGTTTATTATGGTAATACGGCCAGACCAGTAGATTGAGCCAAATCATAAAAACCTAAAAGTCAGGCAGGAAAGTGTGGCTTTTGTTTAATGCCAATGGGAAATCATTTATTTTTTTTTTAACATTAGGGAGAAGATTTCATAAATGTGTCTCAAAGTTTAAGTCTAATAATGGAGTTTATTTCAATTGTGATGGAGAAATATGGACCCAAGATGTTTAGAATAAGATTACAATAAGAAGTCAATAAACAGTGTTTGGGGGTAGTAGTTATAATGTGAAAGACAAGATGGTATTTTATTATTTAAGAAAAACAGACCCTCAGTACTTTATATCTTGGCATCCTTAAACTAGAGAATCTCAAGAGACTCTACCAGACCAGTCTCATAAGACAGGAAAGCATATTTATTGTTCAAATGTGAACTCCTGAATGTCATGGGCATACATAGCTCTTGAAGCTTTCTGTAGCTTCTTAAATGAAAGTTGATTTTTAATAATTACATTCAGTATGATTTCTTGGATACATGTTCTGTTTCTGCATGAAAGATGAGTATATCAGATCCATTTTCTTTGTAATTCCCTTTGGATGGCCAGTGTGAGTGGAGCAGGCACACTTTTATCTGACTGAAAGCATCTGCAGTGGATTTTCCATGGTGGTGTTCCCTGTTTTTCACTCTGACTCATGATTTGGAGAGTGCTGCCCGATCCTGCTTATTTTCCTCTCAATGCAACTTTCCAGTCAGCTGCCATCAGGGCTGCCTTCCTACTGCTCTCTGGAATTCACCAGGTTGGAGGCTTCTCTGTATGCTCATGGGAAGTACTGCTTCCTGGGACCCCTTCACTTGGCTGAAGATAGAGGTGGCTGCAAGATACCATGCACTGGCGTAACTATTTCACAGATGTGAATCATCAGGTTTGACAATGCTCACAGATGTGGCACAGCTTACTTATCAAAGTGTTTGGTTTTATCTTGTTTCATTCCTATCTGTGACTGAAAACCTCATCTATATCAGTTATCTCCTTCAGTATTGTGGACACATTTGGGAAGATTCCTCTGAAGCAAAGTGTGGGGATTTTAACTTCTGTTTTTTCTTTTGCCTCCTCAGGAATATGTCATGAGCAACAGGGATGATCCATTTAGCAAATATAGAGTAAACGCCAGGAAATAACTCTACAGTCTGAAAATGCCTAACAACTATTAAAATGTGCAGAAATACCCACAGATTGCTTTGAAGCAGGAGTTACAAGGGCATATTGGTATTCTGATTGGGACCCAAGATCCTATCAAGGGGTCTTGTAAAATCAGTGTCAGTGTGGTGCTGCTGGATGCTCTTCTTTGTGATTTTTGACAGGACTTATCCATACCTGGGACATATGCAGGAGAATCTGATTTAATACAGTGGCTTTCCCAACCCAATCCAACCATGCAGTTCAAATTAATTGAACCAGCAAGTATGTCGTAAATATTTTCATTGAGTAGTCTTTTTGGGAACTGTAAGGCAATAGTAAGTAAAACAAATTATGTTTCCTGTCTTCCATCTAAAACCAGTGCCATCCAGTAGAAAGATAATGTGATCTACATGTAATTTTAAAATGTTAGTAGTCACATTAGATAGAAATAAAAGGAAGGAGGTGAAGTTAATCTTAATAGCATATTATTTAACTAAATATATCCTAAATAATATGTTTCAATATATAATCAATGAGAATTATTAATATTTTAAATTATTTTTAATAATATCTTCCAAACCCCCTGTGTCTTTTCTTTCTTTTATCTTTTGATGCATCGTACACAAATGGGGTACAACTATTGCCTCCCGTGTATTTTATACTTAAGATACATCTCTCATGAGATCAGTTACATTTCTAGTGCTCAACAGCCACACGTGGCCAGTAGATACCACACTGGGCAGCACAATTTTAGGTATTTAAGAATCTAGCTTTTATGAAAGGTCTTCTTAAAAATTCTTAAAAACAAAATCCTGCAAACGCATAGGGTTTTCTTAACATTATTATATTAATCATTTAATGAATCAGTTAGGGCAATGTTTCTAAGAGTGTGGTTGGAGAAATACTACTTTTTCTATAAGATCTGTAAAAAGTGGTGTGTGAATATATGGCATTGAAACTTCTGGGTAATATGTGTACATTTCCTACTCTTAATTGGTTGTGAAATTGTTTTTTCACACAGCATCTCTTAGGACTAGAGTTACAAGGAGCACAGTGTGGAGAATGCTGGTTTAAGCCCAAAATAAGCGATGTAGGAACTTGGAAATCAGAAAAAGGCAAAATGGAGATGTCTTGGGAAGCCTTCATAGGGACGTGGGTGTACCCTCACTTAACTCTTGTCCAGTGCATCTCACAAAATTTATTACAGCATTTGGCCCATTCTCCATTTGACTGTTGCCCCCAGAAATTTCCAAGTTCCTTGAAAAAAGAGAGAGGCAGAGTCTTATTCACATCTTTATTTCACACTTGGATAGAGCATGATTATCAGTAAATATTTGTTGAATGGAATTAAATAGAAAGTCCAAAGCAATGAGAGCAGAAATAAACTTCACAGGCCCAGGGGGAGAAACAAATCACATCAACAAGTCAGGATTGACAGGAGAATGGCAACGAGGGTGGCGGTGTCACCAGGGATACATCCAGGAAGAGCCTGCAGCCCTCCCATGCACTCGACCTGTGACAGGGATTCAGAGAACATCCACAAATAAAACAAACTATGTTTCCTGTCAAAGTCAAGTCTGCCTGGGAGAAAGCAAGGAAGAGCAGTGAGGAGAAGGGTAGATAACTCAAGACCTGGAATCATCTGTCAACTAACAAAAACCTACCTGCGTTGAAAAACGTGGGAGTTTCTGACCTTAGTAGGTAAATCTCATGTTTTTGAGAAAAAGAGGTCCAAGACACAAGATGGGAGATGTGGGAAATGTGGGAAGGTCAGGAGGGAAAGTCAAGGTCCAGAGCTAGGAAAGAAGTTCTAGAATGTGTGCTTTTCACCCACAGGCCCCCGAGAAACAAAATTTACAGAAATGAATTATTGAGGGATGAATGCCCAAGAAGTCCCCTTCTTCACAATTTTTTCGCTGCTTTTCTCACATCTAGATAGAGGTGATTAGTCCATGTCCTTACCCAACAAGCTCCCTACAAATCTAATACCTGGATCCAGTTATAAATTCAACCCTTCACCCAGGAAGACAGACCTCAGTTTCATACCTTTCTTTTCTGTCTGTTCATCTAATCTATAGCTGAGATTCTTTCTTGTCTGAAAAATCCTAGTTGTAGGAGTGGACTTCCTCCTTGTCCTTAACACAAAATAAAAGAAAGGTCGCTGACCACTGGTTTTCTGTCTTCCACCATTGCTCACAATTATTTATGTTACATACACAGACATATTAAACAACACTTAGTATGCTACAGAAAGTTGGGTGTAGTATGCAGAAATTCTGTGACCACAATAGTAGTAATAAACTGTCCACAAAACGGCTGGAGACATTTCTGGAAATATTTTTCCTATTCTAGATTCAAGACATCAAAAATAAAAGACAATTTCCTTAATTCTACTTCCCGAAATCCTCTTTAGAGCATTACCTTTGACCTGGCTTCCAATCACCACACATACTCTTTTAGCTTGTCCTTCCAAAGTTTTGGTCACCCAAAGAATGCTTCAGGCTGAAGATCAAAGGACTGCGCTGCTTGAAGCTCGGCTGTTGGGACAGCTCGGTATTGTGCCTTTGCTGGATTTAGCCCTGATGTCTTCATCAGAGGAGCGTGTCACAGGAATAGGGTGACTAGTCACCGAAGACCTGAAGAAGTGGGTGCAAGAATGGCATAAACACGGCAAAGCCACACACTCTGCTTCCCACCAGGGGACAATGGCTGCCATTCCCGACTGGGAAGGCATGTGATAAGAGATTCAAAGCCTGGGAGAGACACAGAACATCATTTGGAGTCTTCTGTCCAGAAACTGTAATCATTGTTATGCTCATTATCACAATAGGACCATTGTTCTAAGAATCTTATAGATGCTTTGCTAGAGTTGGATTACAAAATGTTTAAAACACATTAGATTTATATTTTTAAACAAAATTTATTGTGTATGTGTAAGCTATACAAATCATGTTATAAAATACACACATAGCAAACTTTGTTACCAGAGTGGAACAAATTAGCGTATCCATCATCTCCTGTGTCTATTTTTTGAAAGAAAAATATTCCATGATCTCACATGTAGAATCTTAAAAAATAAATAAATAAGCATAGAATATACAAGGGAACAAGATAGTGGTTACCAGTCTTGGGTGGGGGTGGGGAAAAAAATGGGGAGAGGTAGGTCAAGGGATCCAAAGTATCTTCTGGTTTATTATCTCAGTTGACCTTGCTACAAAGGAGGCAGTGCAGGGAATTACAAGTTAATGGAAACTTGACCTGGGTCAGAGACTGCATTGTTTTCTATTGTAATTTCCATCCTGAACACAGTACTTGACAATAGGGACAGTCAGTGTTTGGTCCATGCCAAAGACAGCAACACCATTAGATAGCAGAGCCGTTTAACACTGGTCTTGTGATTCATTTTCCAAAGAACCCCAGGAAGGCTTGTGTACCCAGGAAGTTTTCAATGCATGCTTGATGATGCATTCACCCATTACATTTTTTCCAGAATTACTCCCTCCTTCAAACTTAGGCTTTTGTTTATTTCTAAAGCCAATTGCTCCTATTTTTAGACCCAGTGACTTGCAGCCCTACGTAAATAAAGATGACACACCTGCCTCACCACCAGAGGACACAATCCATCCATTTCAGGTCTTTCCCACTCTTTGTAAGCATTCATCCTCATGTCCTAAGTTCCAACATATCATTAACAAGATCCGAGTTATCTGGGATGATGCACAATGACTGCAAGTCCCTCCATACCATCACAGATACCCGTTCTCTTTGAAGAGGTGACTCTCCTCCCTCAGAAGCAAATCTCTCCACTTCCCTCAGACCTCACTACCTCCCATCTCCTAGGGCCTTGCTCAGTAAATTAATGATTTTTCAAACTCATTATTTCTACTGCCTCCCTCTCTATCACAAAAGCACAAGTCACTTCCACGTTTTAAAATAATTCTTCACTCTTGTGAGTCCTGGGACCATCTTGCCGTCTTTCCCTCTGCCTTTGTCAACAGCTAAGCTTCTACTGCATGACTTCTGCTCTGTCTATAGATCATTCTACACTGACCCGGAGGTCACTATCACTCCCTAACTGCCCTTGTAGTCCTCTCCCTTCAGTAAATTAAAACATCAACTGCCCTCAGTGAACTTGAGGGGCAAGTCCATCAGCCCCTAGCCCATTCCTCACTGCTTCTTATTTTGTGGTGCTGAGGAAACCGAATTTTCTTCTGAGGAAAACAAAGCCAATGAAACTGTTAACCATTTCACAACAGGGAGATCATCACTATGTATGGAGGGGAAGGATGATTATGAGGAGTAGATCATAAGGCCATGTCTTATTTGGATGTCCACAGGCAGAGGAATAGAAGAAAGCATAGGAAAGGAAAATGAAAAAGAGGCTGCCGGTCAATTAGGTATAACATGGCTGGCCTTGTTTGAAATCTTGAGGTTGTTGCTACAAAGGGCAAGAAAGGCCAACACACCACCTCCCCTAGGGCTCGTTCCTTGGTATTTGTTCCTATGCCCGCTCCCTTCCCCAACTCTCTTCCCCACTCTCAAGGAGGCAGGAAGGTGCTCAGAAAGGAGATTCTCCAGCATGTTATCTCAAGGCCACAGAGGGGGAGAAATATCTATCCTCAAATCTCTTTCACCTCCTTAGTGGTGCCTCACCAAATGTTGTGTTCCAGATTTGGAAAGAGCAGGGGTTTAAAATACATACTGAGGCTTAATTACGTTTAGGTAATGAAAAATAACAAAATCCTTTCCTTTCTTGTGGTGACCTGATAGGACCCAGCAAATCAAAAGTCTAAAGGCCATGATAATTTTATGAAGTGGAAGCTCCCGAATGAGAAAAAGGATCCTGAAAGGGCTGAGAATGTTGAAAGAAAACTTTTCTAAATCAAAAATGCTGGAAAGACCCATGGTCATTCATCGTTATCTGGGAAAGGCAGAAGGAAATTGTACGCAGGTGTATTTGTTCACGTTTGCTGGTCAGCACACACTGACAGGGAACCGTGGCTCATTGTTCCCCTGGGTGAAAATTTTCAGATGCTCCAGCTGCCCAACTCTGAACTGTCTTCAGGGTCAAGGGCAGAGCAAGTTACAGAATGTGAGCAGTGTCCAGATTGTCTCACTTGTCTCTTCACTAAGGACTGACTGGTCAGTAACCCAGATGAACCAAAACGGAGAGGCACATTATCTCATTTCCCCTGGATACAATACTAGTTAAAAGTGGAAAGAATTATAAACAGAAAGTTACAGCTTCATTAAGCCCATGATGCAGGTCAAGTTTCTGGCAGCCAATTCTGCCCCAGGCTAGTGCTAGACATGTAGTCATTTACAGGCAGAAATAATAGAGTTATATAGTCCTTTCTGTACAACATGTGTTGAAGCTTTATGTAGCTATTAATGTTTCTTTCCTGTAGAAAATGGGCAGATAAATATAACCCAAAAAAGGTCATTGCTTGATCTTGATGATTCAAATGGGGGCTATGAGCCACCTCCATAAAATAATCGGTTTTCTTTTCTGGGACATAGTTCTTTTTCATGATTAGCTCAAGAAAATGCTGTCCACTATGGAAAGCAAGGTTTATTTTGTTCATCAGGATTTCAGATGAATCCTAAACACTACATGGTTGAACAAATTAACAGGTAACATAATTATAACAATTTTTCTTATTTTTGAGGATTTTCCCCCTTAAATTTATAGATTCATTAAGCATGAAAATTCTGTCCATGTTTTTCAAGACCATTAGAAACATTGTCATTTATTAGCCAGAAAAGGCAGGTTAAATAATTTGTACAGCTTGAGAATTTATTAGTACCATCTATCTGTCAATGAAGCAATGTTTCCATTTTTAGTAAGTCAATTATTTTATCTTCCTTTACTTTTCACCCCATAAATAATTTTAAAATTCTTTGTCCACTTTTCATACTGTTGAAAGATTTTATGGTCACTCCTCAGTTAATATTGAAGAAATTCTATTCTCAGGCATTTTTGGATATTATCTCTTTGCCAGACTTGCAGAGGTTTCTTCTATTGTTATTGTTTTTATTTATTTATTTTTCCTGAAAACCAAGGTCCAATGATGAGCAAAATATCTTGCCCTTTCAGGGGCTCTGAAGTGGACAATGGAAACATACATGACTTGAAACAAAGAAGTACAATTTATACCATTCGTTTTGCTTACTTTTCTTAGAGTTCTCTCAAAAGCATCCCCCCATAGTGATTAACCAGGCTGAAGCTAACATTTTGCCCACTCTGAACGCACTGAAGGCAGAAAGACATGAATCTGTTCAGTTCAAATGTATTTAAAATGCTCAAAACTAAAAAGGCTCTTTAAAACCTGGACTGGGAGCAGACAAGAGGCTGAAGGTTCTTCAGTCACTTTGTCACCTTTAACTGGCTGGTAAGAGCTGCCTTTGCCTGTCCATGGAAAGGCAGCTCACTGCCCACAGGAGAGCCCCTCTGGACAGCTGCTCACTTTCTCCTGTAGCCTGCTCCTTGTGTGTGAGTCTGGTAGAAGTCACTCTTTTTCTTCCACCTTGAAATCTAAACTGTATCAATGTACCAAGAGCTTCAACTGCCAACACATATCCCCATGCTCAGAACGGAAAAGAACCAAGTGCTCCTAAGTGGGGCATGGAGCTTTCCCTGAAATGCTAATCAAGGAAAAATAATGACATTCTCTCTGTTTAAGTTTTAACCAGATCATTAAGAAACTTTGACCTCCATTTCTCCAAAGGACAAACATTAAATAGGTCAAAATGGGCAGCCAGGCATTGTGAATATTAATACCACAAAAAAAAGTTATGTTCACTTTACAGAAGGTTATTTTGTACTATGGAAAACTACTGATATATTTAAAGTGTAATTTTCCTTACTAAAATCTGTAAAATTTTTAGGGACATATCTAAGGTATAAAACAACCATGATGATCTTTTATCAATGGTAGTTTTTTTGTTTTTTGTTTTGTTTTGTTTTGTTTTGTTTTTTGTATCAGGGATTGAACTCAGGGTTACTCAACCACTGAGCCACATCCCCAGTCCTTTTTTGTATTTTATTTAGATACAGGGTCTCACTGAGTTGCTTAGTGCCTCACTGAGTTGCTTAGTGCCTCGCTAAGTTGCTGAGGCTGACTTTGAACCCAGGATCCTACTGCCTCAGTCTCCCGAGCTGCTGGGATTACAGGCATGTGCTACCACACCAGGCTGAATGGTAGTTTTAATATATTTTTATTGTTTCCCCACACACAGAAAACAAAATGTATGTTACAGGTCATGAATGTTCTTCTTAATCTTGCCCCAGAAATCATGGTTTAGTATTATATGACAGATTGTTTTTATGCTTTGCTATGATAAATATTGTTAAAATGATCATTTATGAAAATTCAATTTGCTAGCATAGAATACATTCTCAATGGTGACTTTGTTATTGATACATAGAAAATTTGCTATAAGTGAACAAAGGCAGGAGTGCATTTATAGAGTTCATGATTATATCATGGGCATAGTATGTGGCTTACTGAAAATGGAAAGATTGTAGTTAATTCAAAAACATATTCATTCCCAAGAATGATTTCTTAGTTATGCCAAATATAAGTCCATCATCACAAAATATTTCTTTGGTTTATAATTTTTTAAAACACAGTAAATGGATGACAATTGTTTCCATATAGCTTTGTGGTATTTTCTTTTGTTTTGGTCTTTGTTGCTGCATATGAAGTTTTTACTCATGACCCATCATAGAAGAAATGATCCCACATTTTTTCGCAGCTCAGTGTTTGTGACATACTCCTCATGAGAGCAGCTGACTAAGTTAATCTAATTTCCTGGTCATAGGTTCTTTGAGAAAGACATTTCATCAGAAAATGACTGTGTCTTCAGGAAATTAAAACTCTCCAAATAGCTAAGTTATCTTCAGTTTTAACAATGCCAACTTGTTAAACATTTTCCTTAGAATTAGCTCTTTGCAACTATAAAAGTGTGTACAGCACTTTACTACTTACTACTAAATTAGTCCAAATATATTTTAAAATTTTACCAAAATTTGTTTCATTGACTACCCCATTCTTTTTTTGACTCAAAAATTACTTAACTAACTTTCCCAGAACCTATATTTCATGAAACACAAATTTGAGAACATATGGTCTTTCTATAAATTATGATATCATTTTTTATTTCAATAAACTTTTTAGAGAACAATTAAAATGGAGTTTTTAAAACTCTATGAATACCACAGGGAATGATTAAAAATAATAGCCAACTTATTGAACAATTTGTCTCCCTAGATAATATTTTTTCCCAATGATCAGCCTTTGCTGTAAACCATTTATTCATGTACACAGCTGTAATTAAAAGGCCTACCTGGAGCAAGGCAGGGAAACACAGTGGGAATTAGTAGATCTATTGCTATGTCCAGTTTGGTTTGGACCTGTCAAAGTTAGCCAGTACTTTGGACTCTTAAGACAACATTGGCTTTTGAAAGAAAAATCACTGAAGGACAGACAACAAAGTATGAGATCTGGGCACAGTAACAACTGTGAAGTCCTAGAACAAAACCAGGCCTCTGAGTTTAAAGGGGTTAGCTCAGTTGGGCTAGACCAGGCAAGCATATCTGATTGGTGACAGCAGGATCCCAGAACAGCTGTTGACTAATGCATAGAAGTGACATATTCTGGAGATCAGCTTGAAACACCACATGGTCCTGGATTATTGAGAAGTAGTGACAAGGCAGGTCTGCTGAGCATGTGGCAGAGGAGGTAAGGTCCAGAGACTTCAGCCGGGAGAAGAGGCGCAACCTGGGGCAGACTAACAGCATCTGCCTTTTGAGGCTAAAACTGTGGAGACCTAGAGATGTGTGATCTCTAAGGTCGCACTTGCCAGACTTGGCTTTGAATGAAAGAGTCATTTCATCCCACACAGTGAGTTGTGACAACTGCTTAACCGTAACGATCAAATCCCAGTAACAGCATTCAAGTTCAGGAAATAATGAGCTAATTTAAAACCCATGGGGAATTTAAGACAAAATAAAATGACAGTTTTATATCTTGAAATGTCTCCAGGACACCTTCTTTTGTAACTGGTCATGGAGTCCTAAGTTCTTCCACAAAAAGACACTACACCTAAGTTTGGATTGCATGCCAAAGACCGAAAAATACTAACTCCTTACTGGGCCTGCTTGGTGATAACTAACAATATCAAATCCTGAACTGATATGGCTGGGTTGGGGTTTGAACAGACTGCTTCAGAGTTTTGTAACTGACGCCATATGCTTTACACAGCCTCTAAACATAACTAGACAAAATCCATTTCCAATCTGTTCCAGATTGTCTTGTGTATTTTATGGCTAGCGACTGAATCGCAAGCTAATGGTCACAGGCAGGAAGAAAAATTTAGTAATTTAGAAATCAGGGTTCAGTTAGTCTCAGATGTAAAGGATTCCCAGTCCTCTGCAGACATTGGTACCAGAGAAGGTTGCTCTGGGCACCCCCTCGCCCCTGCCTCTGTTTCTTGTGCTTGGCAAGTCCATCAACCCTAACCTGTCTGGTGAACTTCAATATATTTCAAGTTCAAACTAAAGCATCTCCTTTCTAAGGCAGAGTTGATCGTGGTCCTTTGTGCCAAAGCTGTGTCTGGAACAATCTTCATTACAGCATTCAGTGCTTTCTGCAGCAATTGCGTGTTTACATATCTGTTTTCTCTGCTAGAACTCTGAGAGCACAGAGACTGTGGCTGGCTCATGGAGATGTTAAACAAATGCCTCTTCAGGGAATCAACCGAAAGAAACAAATGAGGAAATGTCATAAACTATAAACTTCTTGGGAGAACTGAAAACACATGACAAATGAGCCCTGATGATTTTGAAAATCATATTAAAGCAAATATTTTCTTTGATGATAGACAATGATAAATAAATGTTTGCTCACTATCTACCATGGAAATTAATTTTAAATCTTCAGTTAATTAGTAATCTCCTAATGTGCCATGATTCAAAAGTAGAAATTGGATTTGTGACCCCGCCTGAGTCTGAGAGGTGCTTCGAATCTTTTTTCTGTGGGAGATTGGGGAGGGTGGATCTGGCCTGAATTATTCATACTCTTGCCTGGTCTCACTTTTGACCAATGTAATCATTTTAAGTGCAGCTGGTTATGTTTAGAGATGCCATCTGCAGCCATGAAAAGAGTCTTCCTTGATGAAGTTTTAATTGGTCTGTAAATGCTTCACAAACACAACCTTTGTTTCTTAGTACAGTGTGTTTTACTTTATTTGTTTTGTTTTTCAGTCTATGAAGCATGAGTTTGAAGTCAGATAAAACCATAGTTCAAACTCTAATTGTTCCACTTATTAAGCTGCCTAACTTCAGAAAAGCTTCCTTTAAACTCTCCAAACCTTTGTTTCCCCATCTGGTGAACGAGAATAATAACGTCTTCCTCCAACGATTGTCCAGATTCAACATAGTCCTGTACAGGAAGTGCCTACTCTGGTGCTGGGCACAACCCAGGCTCTCTGCCAGGCATTACCCTTTCTTCTTGCCAACCTTCCAGGAGACTGCTCTCCAAGAGCAAGTCCATAAGACAGCAGTTGACTCTTCTTTAGCTGGTGGACTATCCTACCGCAGTTGCCACAAATTTTAAGAGCAAATGCCTATTGATTGCAATTTACACTATGGGATACCCAGGAATCCAATAAAACATGACCACACAGAGTCATATGACACTTCGACAGAACTGTTTGAAAACCTCCTACAGTATGACACACTCTTCTACAGTGTATGTGTTTTTGCTTTCAAGAAAATTCTCAATTGTAAATAGCAAACTGTTCTGAACTAATCTTTTGATCTTAAAAATTAATTTTAGAGCTGCAGCAAGTTTCCAAATACCCTTCACCCAGCCTCCCCTGGTGTTAACATCTTCTAGGTTTATGGTGCAATTATTAATACTAAGAAATTAAAATTGGTACAATATATTTAGTTAACCAAACATCTCATTTGAATTTCCCTCTTTTTTCCAAAGTATTTTCTGTCCGGGACCCAGTTGAGGATTCCCTGTTGCTTTCAGTTTTCATGCCACTTAGTCCTCTCTAGTCTGTGCTGTTCTGTAACCTTTCCTTGTTTTTCATGACCTTGACATTTTGAAGAGGGAAAGGCAGTTATTTTGTAGGATGTGTCTCAGTTTGGAATTATGTGATTTCTTCTGCTGATTAAACGAAGTGACACAGTTGTAGACAGAATGCTGAAGAAATGGTTGTCCTTCTCTTGCTCACTTGTCTGCTAGGTTTCTCCAGAGTAAAGTTCCATTTTTCCTATGTAATCAACAAGTACTTTAGAAGTGTGATCTCTGTATTGCCCTAGAGCATGTCTTAAAAGGCTGATTGATATATATAAAAATATAAGGCTATACATAGAAAGGATTGCCCTGTCATAGATACAAATGTTTCCTAGCTATCTAATTTTTACATTGTTAGAATGTATCTAAACTTAGGATGAATATTAACTTTTAATCTCACAATGTCATAATAGTTGGATATTCACACAGTGAATTTAAAAGCATCTCATTTCCTTCTAGACAGAATTTAGTTACTTTTAGCATGCTTTGAACTTAACTGAATGTACATCATTCAGAGTAATCTGTGAAAACTTAGTGCTAAACAATTACTACTTAAAGCCTCAACAGAAGGTGGAATTTATAGCTTTAAGACATATAAGAATACCCTTCAATAGATGAATGGATAAAGACACCATGGTATATTGTGTATATATATATATATATATATATATATATATATATATACAATGGAATATTATTCAGCCATAAAGAAGAATAAAATTATGCATTTGCAGGTTAGTGAATGGAACTGGAGAATGTCATGCTAAGTGAAACAAGCCAATCCCCCAAAAAACAAAGGCCGAATGTTTTCTCTGATGAGTGGATGATGACACATAATGGGAGTGGGGAGGGTGAAGGGTAAGAGAAGAATGGAGGAACTTTGGATTACAGAGAAGGAAATGAGGAAAGGGAGGAGGAGGGGGTATGAAAGATGGTGGAATGAGACAGACATCATTACCCCATGTACAGGTATGATTACACTAATGGTGTGAATCTACATCATATACAACCATAGAAATGAAAGGCTGTACCCCATTTGTGTACAATGAATCAAAAACCAGACTGTAAAAATTAAAAATGAAAAAAATGAAAAAAAAAGACATAAGATCATTCTTCTTCAGTATAACATTTTCCACGTATCACTGGTAGCACATATTTAACCAGAATAAAAGGCAGAATGCAGTCCTGAGGTCCTGAGCTGTGGGGTTAGCATGTGGACTGGCCAGACCCTTGCTCCTGGCCCTCTATATCTAATTCTCAATCATGCTCAGATACCATATGTCTATGGTTATGTCAAGCAAGTTCAGCTAGTAAAAGCATATTGCAAATAAGCTAGTGTCCCAGTTCTGTCCTCCTGGGTGTGTTTCATATGTGCTCCCCATCCATGAATGCAGTGAACATGTAATAAACACCTTCTGCACGTCAGGCCCTATGCTGAGTCATTGGAGTTAGGTGGATTAGATATGATGAAGAGTCTGGCAAGCATTTGTTGCTGCCACTTGAAAAACTCAGTCTATGAGCAGTATGATTTTATTTTCATGAAGTTTTTAAGAGCCAGCAGATTTAAGTGTAAATAAAATTAGACTCCAAGATCAGGGAAATCACATGCTTTATCTTAGCCTAGCATCCAAGATTCATAGATCACAAATTAGCTGTGATTTAGGAGAATGTGTTTTCAACAAAGCTAAGCTTTTACTGTTGATCTAGCAAGTGGCAAGAGCAGTCTTAATATAATAAGGGTGATTTAATTGTACTCACATTATAATTTATTTGATAGGCTATTTAGTTTAAACTAAGTTCCAATCCCTTGACCTAAAGTATTAGTTTGGGAGAATGCTATCTGACACCAATTCTTTTAGTGAAATTGAACACAAAATTAAAATTCAAAGATTACTATGAAATTAAAAATGATATCAATTTACTCAGAGGCACCAATGAAATTTTTAAAAATAATTTTAAACTTAAATATATATATATTTTTTTAATTTTCAGCTTTTAGCTGTGTAAACATTAAGTGGAAGTCTGACTCCAAAATCACAACAATGACTGTAATGGTAATACTAATAATAACAATGTAAAAACAGTAAGATATGGAAATTTCTGTGACCCAGGCATTCTTCTAAGGGCTTTCAATACATTATTTAATTCTCCCAACAACCTTGTAAGATACTCTTATTATCTTAATTTTACAGATAAAGAATGCACAGAGAGGCAAAGTAACTTGCCCAAAATGACACAGGTAGTAAGTGCTATTGTCTTGGTTCAGAATGGGCCATCTAGCTGTTGAGTCCAAATGCTTAAGCTGTTATCCACTGCAACTTGCTAAATAGTTAAGTCATAGGAGAAGCTGCTATGACAAAGAGCCCTAAATTACAATGATTTAAATAAGATAGAAGTTTATTTCTTTCTCTCAAGTAGCAGTGTAGGAATGAGTGGGTCAGGGCTGGCTAACAGCTCTGCCACCTTTGATGTGTGGCTTCCATCTCTGCTCCGAGTGTCTGCACACCCTGTTGCTGTGCCCCATCCACCAGGAAAAGGGGAGTGGAAGGAGTGAATGGCAAGCAACTTCTTTTTAGAAGACGTAACCAGCAATTTCACTTTTGCTCGAGTTTCATTCAGTACTTGGTCACAGACCCACATATATTTGCAAGGGAGATAGAGAAATGTACTCTGGCCATATGTCCAGTTAACCTTCTGCAGGTTAACTATTATTAAAAGAAAGGAGAGGAGAAGGATTATCAGGGGGGATAGGGAGGCTATAGCAGAGCCAGTCCCTCTGGCTTCAACCACCCACTGGACCTGGGGACTCTTCGCCTCTCTCATAGAATCCTTACCCTCTCCAGAGGAGGCCACCCAGTCGGAAGTCCAAGGTTTCTGGGACAGGTACTAATTCTAAATATTTTTCTTCATGGTCCAGTGACCTGAAGACATAATAAGAAGTTCACCCCATGCTCAACATAGAGAATAATCTCAAAGAAAAGTCCCATTTAGATAAGGGAAGAGGGCAAAAGACAGGGATCAGCCACCCTCAACAATTATGGAGCTCAGTGGCAGGATTCACAGACTCCTTGCCTTTACATGGAGCAAGCTCTTTGGTTAGCTCAACTTTAATGCTCTTTGGAGATTCTGCTTTCAACACTGCCTTTTCTGGAAAGATTGTTCTTATTATCCAGAAGTGGTTGTTTAAGACTGTCTTCTATTGGGGGCTTCACAGTTTTTGTATCTTCCTTCTTACCAAGGCCAGGTTATGACCCAGGTTTACTTTAGGAGACAAGTAGTCAAAGACTTTTGCAAGCCAGGTTTGTGGTCTCAGTGGAAATATAAACTCCCTAAACATTGTAGAGGGCAACAGTCCTCCCTGTTTCTAGTCAGTTCCATGTAATTATGCTAATCTATGTTAACTAGTTCTGTCTTTGATAATTATGGAAAACTTAAAAAATCCCCAGTATCTTCTATTAGTTTCCTTCTCCAAAGGAAACTATTGTATATTTAATAACATAAGCATTGAGTGGACTCTGGCCTATACTTCAGTCCACTAATTAGTTTGTTTTGAAGTTTATGTTTTACATTCGTGAAACATTGCAGAGGGCTTGATGTGCAACAGTCTGTATTTACTCTATGACAGACTTGATAGGATGTGACGGCTGGCTGGTGTCTGTAACAGTCAACATGGGTGTTCCCAAATGTTCTTCTTATTGTGCTGCTGAACTTCTTTATTAGGAGTCTCAGGAACTCACAAAACCTGAAAGCATGAATAGAAGAAGTCGACACACCTCTGATTTGAGGCAAACTTAAACTTGCCTCAAAAATGTTCAAGTTCCTTTTAAAAAAATCCCACATTTCTAAGGATGGTTATATGTCTACACCTGTGTGTGCTTGGGAGTAGGTGTCTGCAGATGTAGGTATGTGTGTGTGTGTGTAGCAGTTATCAAGATGAAGGTAGACAAGAAATGTCCACATGGTGCCCAGAGCTACTGTGACTGCATATCTTATTAAATATTCAACTCCATTCAAAACACTCAGTAGATTCCCCATCAGAGCCAACTAATTAAGGATACCACCTTAATCGTTTACTAATGGGCCATTTGTAAGTGGAAATGTCCAAGCTGAAACATAACAACAACTATTTTCAGTATGAGTGATTGATACCTCCTAGGCAGGGCTGCTTGGCTTATTACTTAATATATGGCAAACATTTGCTTTTATGTTTGGAATCACCATTAGGCTAAGTACATATCAACTAAATTGTCTTTAGAAATATCTCTGTAGCCTACAACCCATTTCCTACCCCTGCTATTTCTGCTTCAGCCTACAAACAACAGACTTGCTCCTTTCGAATATGAAATAATCTTTGTTGTTGTTGTGTTGTGTTGTTGTTTTGTCTTTTCCCAAACTGATCCAGATTCTTCAAAGTATGACAGAACCCAACAAAGTACATTTCAGTTCCAATTCCCCACTTTGTTCATAAATCAAAAAGAACTGGGTGTTTTCAGATGCCTAAATATATAAATGCATTCTTTATTTTTCATTTGCATCCACATCTACCCTCCTGGACTCCAACTGCAACAAAAACCAATAGTGCTGAGACACCACAGTAAAGACTGCTTTCGATGGGGTTTCTAGCTCACTAAAAATGAGGAGCATCGGCCATCTCACAAGCCTCATCTCTGTAGATTTTCAAGTTCAAATTCAGTCTCAGGGTTTTGATATATATATACATATATATATGTATATATATGTATTTCTAAATTGACACTAGAGAATGCTAGAGAATGCCTTTCAGAATGGACTTCAGCATTCAGGACCACACTGGCCCCATCCAGGCTGATCTCAAGGCAATTAGATTGAAAAAAAAGAAAATTTCATGTTTATTAGTTCAGAGATTTGGAATGTGTGAGAAACAGACAGAAGTATTCCAAATATTGATGTCATATTTATGCATTTAGTTGAACATAATGAATTCATCCGCTTATAATGTGTTTCAATTTACCTTCTTCCTGAGTTCTTTATGGACTAATTGAAAATTCTTTCATAATATAATGTATAGCCACGTTTTACTGGTATTTGTGTAGGGAAGCACACAGTTACGTCATATTATGTAATGGATCATTACTATGTAGATTTTAATGTGTTTTAAGAAATGAACATCAAGCACAGACAACTGAAGCCATACCCTACTACTTGACCTCAAGTTCAATTGCTTTTTAGAACACAAGCAATAATAAGTGTTGGCGTGGTTGTGGGGAAAAAGGAACACTCGTACATTGCTGGTGGAGTTGCAAATTGGTGCAGCCACTCTGCAAAGCAGTATGAAGATTCCTCAGAAAACTTGGAATGGACCCGCCATTTGACCCAGCTATCCTACGCCTCAATTTATACCCAAAGAACTTAAAATCAGCATACTACAGTGATGCAGCCACATCAATGTTCATAGCAGCTCAATTCACAATAGTTAGATTGTGGAACCAACCGAGATGCCCTTCAATTGATGAATGGATAAAGAAACTGTGATATATATACACAATGGAATATTACTCAGCCATAAAGAAGAATAAAATTATGGCATTTGCAGGTAAATGGATGAAGCTGGAAAATATCATGCTAAGTGAAATAGGCCAAGCCCAAAAAACCAAAGGCAAAATATTTTCTCTGATAAGTGCATGACAATATATAACGATGTGGGGTGGTGGGGGGAAGAGAAGAATGAAGGAACTTTGGACGGTGTAGAGGAAAATGGGGTGGAAGGGGGTGGAGGACAGAAAGATAGTAGAATGAAACAGTATTACCCTATATATATGTATGATTACATGAATAGTGTGAATCTACATTGTGTACAACCATAGAAATGAAAAGTTGTACCCCATTTGTGTATAATGAATCAAAGTGCAGTCTGTAAAAATAAAAAAGATTTTAGTAAAAAAAAGAAGTTATGCATCACTGAGACAGCATAGGAAAAATAAGTAGGAAGGAGACAAAATAAAGGGAAAAAATAAAACAATAAAATTTTAAACTTATTAGTAATCTCTCACTAAAACTGGATAATGTCAAGTATTGAAACTCATCAATTTTTAAAGCAGCATATTTAGGTTTATCATCTGCATAAAATAGAATGATAGGTAGTTATACATTTTTTTAAAAAATCAAAGTAAGCTAATAAACGCAGATAAATCTTGCTCACCAAAAAGTTTATTAGAACAAATTTTAAATAAAAGTCAAAACAACTCCCACTCCTCAGAAAAAGATGTCTAATTTTGTTTTGTGTTTTAAAAGGAAAGTAGAAATTTTCTACAAGTTTTCTAATAAAAGGGGATAGAGTTGGAGGCTTATATGATAGGAATTTTTAAACAGAAAATTGAGGAAACTCAGTTTGTTGTCACGGTCCTGCACTTGGTGTCATTAGAATGAGCCCACCGTGAACATCATGATTCCAAGTTAATTTGACCAATTTCTGCCGGATTCAATTTTGGTCTCTAACGCTATCCGCTCGGGAGTCTGGTGGCTGTTTTCACTCAGCTCAGAATGTTCCAAATGTTCATCCTCCTGCCTGGGGCATTTACTTGCCTCCTCTCACTTGTTCCTGCTGATAGACCACAAGCCCTGTGAACATGGCAGTCCTAAATGACTTGCAGGCTAATAACCCAGAAATTAACACCACTGACACCTCACTTCTGAGACTTCTGGCCTCTAGAATTGTGAAACAATAAATTTCTGTTGTTTATGCCAGCCAGTTTGTGGGACATTTTTACAATGGCTTTAACATTCTCATATACCCTTACAAAAGCTATCAGTTCTGTTCTCATGTTCTCTTTTTGTACCTTCCCATCTAAATATTACTCTCTTAAATTTGTAAATTCGTAATTTTTTTTTATGGTACCGGGTTGAATCCAGCACATCCTCAGTCCTCTTTTTAATATTTTATTTAGAGATGGGTTCTCACCATATTGCTTAGGACCTTGCTCAATTGCTGAGGCTGGCTTTGAACTTATGATCCTCCTGAGTTGCTGGTATTACATGCATGTGCCACCACAACCAGCCTAATTTGTAATTCTTACTCTAAACGATCCACTCTTCAGTTTTTTGTCCAGAATTTTTGTGTGTGCAGTCAAGTGTATTCAATATCTAGAACTTCACTTGAGATCATGGTATGCATCATGCTTCACAATTCTTTGTTGCTTCTAGTATCTTATATATCTATCTCTTCACTCTGCTTCCTTCTTTTCTAAGTACCATAATATTCCATTATGTGGATGTAGTATAAGTTGTTTATTCAGTTCCCTATTGATGGATACTTGAGTAGTGTCAAGTTGTCTGTTAGTATAAGAAGTGGTCTGGTACATTTCTTTGTACATGTATCTGTGTATATTTTATTAAATATATCTATAAAATAAAGTCTTAACAGTATAATGACTTGTTTAAAGGTATATGCTGTTACATTCAGAGATATTTTCAATTGTTTTCCGTAAAGGATATAAAACTCTTCATATAGATTTACATACATTTGTTTTCTTCAAAACATTCAGTTTTAGGATTGTAGTATACAAAGGATGATTGCATATAAATTATGCTATGATTATTTCTTGCTAATGTATAGTTCAACTAATTATTCTACAAATGTTCATTGGACTTTGGATTCGGTGAGTCACACAACAGTACTCAGGAGTTTATGGCTGACTCACTATAATATTAAGAGAGCAGTTGTTAAATTTACAGACAACATGAAGACAAATAATAATTCATTCCTTTGGAATAAGATGGGAGTTTGTACAATAAGCCCATTTGGAAATTTCTCAAAAGAGGAAAACCACAGACATAAAATTCTACAGCTAAGTAGATCATATAGGAATGATCTAAACATCTTTTATTTTTGTACAGACTCAACAATATTAGAGCCAGAATTGTACTTGAGGCCTTTCCAATGCCCTAAATATATACACTCTAATGGAGCCTGGGCTGGCTGACTAGGCCATGTTTACTCTTATATTCTTATTCTTCTTTCTCTGCTCCAATAGTCTCATCACTGGATCACCCCTACCCCCAAATGGGCCCCCATTCCTTTCCATTGATCCCATATATAGACAATATATTCATATGCTAACTGATATTGGCAACCACATTTTGAAGGCTTATCACCTGCCCAGGAGTGTGAGAAATGCTAGAAAGAGAAGGATGATCTGCAACTTTCTGATCGATGCTTACATCATGGATTGATTTATACCAAACCAACCTTGGTATGGCTGTATTTGAAAAGGCATAATTAGGCAATGCAAGTTGACATTAAGGAACCAGCTCTCAGCTGGCACTGGGGTGAAGGTGGCATAAAGGAGGTAAAGTACTGAACCTTTCTCAAAAAGCTTGAGATCAGATGATAAAAGCAATGATTTGTCCTGTCTTTCAGAAGTCAGCAGTGTATTAAGATGAGGTGGCAGAGGTGTGCCATGAGACCAACCATTTAAATCCTGCCCCTTAATAATTTAGCATTTCCATTTAGTCATCTGTAAAATGAAGGGAGGAGATGTTATGATAAAAAAATAAGATAATATTTGTGAATCATTTAATATGATACATAGTATAGAGCAAATACTAGAAAGTAGTTATTTCATTTATCATTATGAGTATCATGATGTTCCAGTTTTATACTTGAGAAGTTAGACTAATTTATACTAGGTATCTGTTAGTATGGATGGCAAGTTAGAAATCCAACTAGCAACTGATATTCATCCTAATATCTGCATAGTATTTTTACAATATATTTATGACAAAATAAATTCTTAATTCATATTTGGCAAATTCATTGTGATTTGTTAATGTGATCTCTCCCATTCTTTAATGTAGCACTTTTATAAGAATTTAAAAATGAGCTGTGGGCGGTGGTGCATACCTGTAATTCCAGTGACTCAAGAGACTGAAGCAGGAGGATCATAAGTTCAAAACCAGCCTCAGTAACTTAGTGAGGCCCTAAGCGATTCAGTGAGATCCTGTCTCTAAATATGTACATATATATATATATATATATATATACACACAGACACACATATATATACATATATATACATATATATACATATATATGTGTATATATATATATATATATATATATATATATATATATATATTTGCAGTGCTTGGGATTGAACCCAGGGTCTTGTGCATGTGAGGCAAACACTCTGCCAACTGAGCTATATCCCCAGCCCTCTAAAATGAATTTTTTAAAAAGGGCTGGGGATATGGCTCAGTGGTTAAGTGCCCCTGGTTTAAATCCGTGATACAAAAAAACACAAAAAAATAAAAACAAAAAACAAAACAAAACAAAACAAAATCAGTTGTGTGAGAAACAAAAGAATATGTCCCAAATATATAAGTGATCATATTTAAATATCTCCTAAAATTATGCTATATTTATGAAGGATTTTGTATATTATGCATCTTTAATGTGAGTCACATGCAATTCAGGATATGTGATATTGCTATTTAGCATATGTTTAAAAAATCAATCTTCTTGCCAACATGAGAAAAAATATGAGGCTTGTAGATTGATTTTCACAGGAGAGACTAAATGTAACTAAAGTCTTTAACATGAAAAATTACTACAAATCTCAAAACCAGCTAATGAAACATTTTCCAGTGGTAGGAGCAATATTCCCTAGCATAATGTTTGTGCATTTTTTTTACTAAGTTCACTGCTCAGTGCAATTTAATTTTTTGATTCATTCTAGAAATTTTGGGTCATCTTTTAGTACATGTCCAAAAAGAAAAGAAAAGAAAAAGGAATTGTGTGTGTTGTAACATAGACCTTAAGAATGAAATAGTTTCAATACTTGCGACTTGTCTCCTCTAGAGTGAGAGCTAATAATATGACCGTTTTCTGAAGAGCCTCTTAAAGGATGCACAGACTTACAGAAAGTATCATGATGCGTCTCTTCAAATTGGACCCCTCATGTACTCATGTGTTTATAGTATTTATTGCATATAATTCTTAGCTCTAGATTTTAAATATTGAAACCACAGACTGAGATGTCAGACTCCCTGTTCTCATGGCAAGAGAACAGGTGACAAAGAAACAATAGGACACAATGGAATATTACTCCGCAATGAAGAATGATAAAATTATGGCATTTGTAGGCAAGTGGTCGAAATTGGAGAATATCATGCTAAGTGAGATAAGCCAATCTCAAAAAACTAAAGGACGAATGATCTCGCTGATAAGCGGATGAGGACATATAATGGGGGTGGGAGGGGTTAGCATTAGGTTTAGGGTTAGGTTTAGAGTTAGGCTAAGGAGAGCGGTAAGAATGAAGGAAAGAAGGACTGTATAAAGGGAAAAGGGTGGGAGGGGTGGGGGGGAAGGGAAAAAAAGAAACATCATTACCCTATGTAAACGTAAAAAAATAAAAAAAAAAAAAAAAGAAACAATAGGACAAAAGCAAAAGGACAATAGTACATGCATCAAACCCCGAGCGTATCAGGGTACATTTCCAGAGGGAGAAGGCTACAAAGCTGGGTTTTTCAGGACGAGTAGGAGTTAAGCAGGTGATAGATGGACAGACAGCTGTGTGGGAGCGGGGATATAGAAACATTAGAAAAAGTAGCACTGGACAGACTTGCAGTTATTCAGGTAGAGCAGCGTACCTGGTGAAGATTAATAGGACAGGATGGAGATGAACCAAAAAAGGAAGTATCAGTCACATTTTATTCTGAATGCAATGCAGTTTCAAATGATATCAAGCAAAAGGGGAGTTAAGATGTTCGTTTTAGAGAAATGGCTTCAACAACAATGTGGAAAACACACGTGTGGGCAAGCAATAGAACTGGTGGCAGAAGAGATCCCTTGAGAGAGAGGGCAAGGCAATTCCCATGCAAATGGACATAAATACACAGATCAAACTGAAATCAAGAAAGTAAAAATGAAATCAAGAGAAGAAAGCCTATAGAAAACTCTGGTTATTGGTTGGATACTAAGGGAAAGAGAGAAGGGAAGTTTCTGGTTTGGAAACTGAATCTCTCCTGGTATTAAAATTATGGGTATGGGACAAATGTGGGAAAGATTATTCCTACGGTCCATTTTGACTATTTTGTAAGTAACAGAGAAACCAGAGTTTGAGATGAAACTGGAGTCTCCACTTCTACTGGCTGGTGGGGTCTGTGTAAGCTTCAGGCCTTTGCAGCTGAGAAAGTCCATTTTGGTGTTAGCAGCTAATCACAGCAAGAGATGCCTGCCAGTGTCGGCTCTGAGGGTCACAGTTAGCAAAGTCAGATTCTTTTCCCTACTACCAAGCTGTGTGTTACAGCTATTAATGGCAGACCCTAGGAGCTCACTGTCAATTTTTTTCCTGGTTCTTGTCTCACAAATTCAAAGAACGAAATTCATAGACAATAACGGAAAGCAAGAGGAAAAGGAATAGGGTTTATTTAAGTGGGAAGAAGAGATAGAACTCCCACAAGGCACAAAGTGACCATATAGCAGGTTGTCACTTAAGCATGCTAGTCTAGGGGCTTATATAGCTTCTGTGTAGGGACATTGATAAAAATTCATGCTAAATAGGTATTGGAGAAGTGCTAAGACTATTGGTTGGTCCTTTAGTCTGTATTCTTTCCTCAGTTCTGTCCTACCCTTCTATTCCCATCCCCCAAGAACAAAGGAGTTGACTGGAATGTTTGTACAGGTAATCTCATGGAGCAGTCTTTACATTTAAAAATAAGTGCTAATTTGGATTCATTAACTATCCTATCTTATTCTTTCCTGATGCAAATTTTGAAACAAATGCAACAAAAAGTCAGAAAGAGGAGGTTCATTGGAGAGATAAATGTCCATGATGCTTCCAAAGGAAGCCATGTGTGGTCATCAAGATCCTGACCCATCCTGGCATGTGGCACAACTGGTAGAGGAAAGCTAACAGATCCAGGAGGCTTCTCAATAGCAGAGCTGACTAACAGTAACTTAAACAAATAAGAGGTGTTTTCTTCTTTTACAACAATAGGTCCATATGGTGACAGTAGATCAAGGATGTCAGAACTGAGGTCTTCACAATTCTCTTGGCCTTTCCCTCATAATACAAGATAGTTGTTTCAGTTTTCAGATCCCTGTAACAGAAAACAGGAAGGAAGGAAAGAGAAAACTTTGAAAGAAACAACCTCTGCCTCAAATAAGCAAGGGCTGTCGCTGCAGTTCCCAGCAAGTTTCTACTTATTGCTCATTGGACAGAATTATGTCAAAGGTCACCACTCTTGGCTACAAGATAAACAGGGGAGGCCTGGCATTAGTGTTCTCTTTAAAAGATGAAAGCAAGGAAAACAGAGATCAAAATGGATTTTGACCCAAACTGTGGTATCTGTCTTAGTTATGTTAAAATTGAGGTCCTGGTGAGGCATGGGAGAGATATTCAGGAAGTGGTGAATATGTGTCTGGGACTCATGAGACTCGCCTGTGCAGAGATGTAGTTTAGGAGTGATTCTGCCATGAGGGTGAATTATCTGTCCCAGAGTGCAACAGAGAGGAGTCAAAGGTACCACTCTGGAGAAGGCCAGACTTGAAGGGCTGGACAGCAGCAGAAAAATCTTCAAACAAACTGTGTTAGTAATAATGTGTGTTGAAATTGAGCAGATTTGTGCCTGATGGACTGTATATTCTTTATGAATTAATAGATAAGATCATCTAGTGAGACCAATGGTGATACTGAAATAAAGAGGGTAAGGGGATTGATGAAGATTTGAAGTCATCCATGTGAAGAAAGGGAGGATTCTAACTAGAATAATTGAGAAATAATAGAAATAATAAAGAAGAGATTAGGCAGTACTTAAGACCAGCAAGAAACTTTTATGCTATTTGTCTTAACATCTGTGTGACTTTTGCCATTGTCACTGAATGGCATGTAGGAACTTAGATGGAGATAGACTGCACAGTTACAGGACTTGAATGTTGCTCTGCATCTTCGGTGAAATACAATGCAAGAACTAGAAATGGATGGTATGGACATTAATTCAGGATCAGAATCGTGGGAATAAAAGTCCTGCATGACTAAAGGATATGGAGGAATAAGGTTAGAAGAAAAGCATGTTACGCCAGGTGCAGTGGTACACACCTATAATCCTGGAGACTCAGGAGGTTGAACCAGGATGAGCACAGGTTCCAGATCAACCTGGACAAGTCAGCAAGATCCTGTCTCAAAAGAAACTAAAAAGCAGGCTGGGGATGTGACTCAGTGCTAGAATGCTTGCCTAGCATGCATAAGGCCCTGGACCATAAACACATGAAAATATGTTTTATTTATAGCAGAAGAGGGAAAATGAAGCAACTTTGGCTTGAATGAAAAGATCTGGAATTAGTTCAAAGATTCTGTTGAATGAAACAGAAAGTTTTCATGTGGACACTTAATGGCCAATTGTGAAGTGGAGAGACTGATAAATCAAGGTGTTAACACTGGCAAATATGGACACAAAATGAAAATATTGGTGGAAGACAGCTACAGGGAGGAGCCAGGTAAAATGAGCCAGAGCAAAAGATAATAAGATGGTTGGGAAGCAACAGCTGTGTGACAAGAGAAGGTCAACCTCTTGATATGCTGGGGCTGCTGAGGGTCTCAGCAGGCAACCTTCCCTGGAGATGGCGACACCACAGCAAGTTGTCTTTTCCCCAGTGGACAGAACATTGTGAGAAGACTTTGAGGGACGTCGAAGGGTTTGCTTGCCATGGATGGGAGTGACAGAGGACCAGTGAAAACATGGGAAGTTGTACCTAAGGGGAGGGACGTGTCCCATGCAGGATTAGAGGAGAGGAGAAGGCAGCTGCATGGCATTTTGGTTCTGGCGTGAGGGTACCAAGGGCCTGAGATGGGGTGGAATCTGCTAGTTTCCAGGTGCACACAGTCTTAATCTGAATGAGTGTCAGGGGCTCCAAGGTGCCAGCAGATGCCTTTGCTCAAGACTCCAACAGAACATTGGGGAGAATATATCATGGAGTCCCAAAGAAACCTGAACCCAGGTGTGCCAATAATGCAGCAAACTCCCAGGAACCCATCTCTTGTGGGGAAAGGAACAGCTCTGGAAGAAAGACCGACTTTCAGGAGGGGGCAGCTACGCCAGCACATTCTGAGACACCATTAGATGTGACAGGAGTTGAGGGGAAGCAAATGGGTCCCTCTGGAAGGAGCTGGGTGCTGCAGGGAGTGAATGGATATTTTAAAACTTAGGTGGGTGCATAAAACTATTTAAAGAGAGAAGAGAAATTTTTCTTCATCTTAAAGAAATGATCCCACGGGGTCAATAAAGGGAGGTAAATTTTAAAGATATTTATCCACCAGCTTAAAGAGTACAACTTGGTATTACTCTAAAAGTACAGTAATATCACCAAAAAATGAGAAATACTACTTACTCCTTTCTGACCAAGCACCTTGTTAAGGATTGAAATGGGCTCTCAGAGAAACGTATCACAGGAAACTGCTCATGTACTCACAGGTCCTACAAAGGCACAGCCAGGGGCACTGTAACGTCCGCATGTATTGCCATCACTGCAGTGGTTCATGAATTTCTTAAATCGCATACTAAACAAACATACTCTGCACAGTACTGAACAAGAAAATCCCTTTTCATTATCTTATTGAACTCTTAACGAGAACTGGGGACAAGCTGCTCAGGAATTGGGACTCCCTTTGTGAGGTCTCCAGCAAAACTAAGTATGCAGATTATTTCTGGGGTTAGGTCCATTTTAAACAATTCTAAATACTACCTTTTTTGTATAGATATATATATATATAAATGCTGAGAATCCACAAAAACAGCTGTCATTCATTTTTGTGAATACATCTCACCAAATTTGTCATCATCCGATGAAAAAGGAAATAAGAGCTGCTAATGAGCTTTTCCATTCCAGATTGGCTTTTAAAATTCTACTAGTGCGATTAATCACTTTTTGGATCAAAAAATATTAAAAGATTTCGTATAGTATGAAAAGAATGTTTCATGAACTCTTAGAGGAAGCAAGATGTTTGGCTGCATCTTATGTTTCTTTAGTAGCTTGACCGAGCAGGAGTTTGTTAGTTTGTTATTTGTAACACCAAAAAAGGGTAGAGGTTGGCAACCCAAAGTTGGCCCTGTAGCTCCACTATATCATTTTGCTTGTTCTGCTTATGGTTTCCTCATGGTCACAAGATGGCTGCTTATCCTTCAGGTTTGTGTTTGCATTCTAAGCAAAAGAAATGGAGCAACAGAAATAAACTTTTCCAGAAAACCACAGATGGTGTTCTTTTTTTTTTTGGGGGGGGAGTCTAGAATTGTGTTCCATAACCACCTTTAACTACAAAACACTGTGAAATGGAATTTTTAAATGTCGGGCCCATTGTTTCCTCCAACATAAAAGGGTCTTTCCATTACAAGAAAAAAAGGAAGGAGAGTGAAGGTTGTGCAATCACCTAATGCAGTCTGCACAGTACGTGAGATCTCTAATGCAATTCTTCCCCCCACCACCCTTCCTCATTTTGTAGTGAGAAATGAGGACAAGTGACAACCACATAGCCAGTTCATGGCACCGCTGGATCTAAAATTCACAGGTGCTACTCTGAGCACAGTGACTCTCTTTCCCACATATCCCACTCTTCTCTTGTTCCATAAAATGCACAAAGCATGCCCAGTTATATTGATACCACCTTTTCTCCTAACTTCCCCAACTCTATCCACTTTTCTAAGGTTATCTGGTACATAAAATCTTAGTTTTTTTTAGAGTTTATTATGAGTCAGATTAATTACTGTGACAACTAATTCCTATCATTTTAATGCAGGATTGTGGCTTGTTAATTCACCCGGAGGAGACCTGTGGGTTACAGCCTGTTTCTCCTGAGTACATTGAAGGCATTTCACACCCTGAACTGAAGAGATGTCCATCTGGGGACATAAAAGGTGACTATTACTTTGGATATAATTCCTTATTTAAAAAATTTGACATAGGTAAGTATATGCTTATTTAAACTAATATCATAAAAAAAACAAGGGCATTACTTTTTTCATTATTATGAGCTACAATACACATAATAAATATGAATGCATGATTTTAATATTCAAAATACTTTGATTAATCATATTCTTTTCTCTTCATCTTCTCCTCTTTGAAGTGCCTTCTGCTTATCTGCAGATCTCATTTCAAAAGTTACTTTTGCCAGGGAGCAATCCTTAATCCTCAAATCCATTTCCTTCTACATTTCACAAAACTGTACTTTTCTTTCACAGCAATTACCACAGGTGTTTAAATAATTAAATATGCAACTAGTTGTTAGATGTCAATTTTCCCAAGATATTAGCTTCAGGAGGGCAAGGACTTGTTTACATTATATCAATTCACTTGGTGCCACAATTTATACATAGTAGGTGAAAATAAATATTAGTGGTGAATCGAAGAATTGCAAAGGATTCAGTTTCAGTTGAAAAGAATTTATTTTAATTCTAAAAAATTCTTGAGAATGATCATGACTGTTCCCCCATATATTGAACATTAATACAGATAGGAAAATAAAGACCTCAAATTCAAATTACAGTGTTATATCCTGCCTAATCCTTTAACAGACCTGGAATGAGACACGTTTTGGTGCCACTCTCATGCCCTGTTTTTTTCCTTCCCTAGCAATCATCTTTCAGTGAATACAGTGGCATCAAGCCAAAGCTGGGAAAAAAATTGCATTCAAAGTGATTATGGAAGCAGGGAGAAGCTTCTCCAAGCTTCCTAGTTACCATTCTGTCCTCCTGACCCCCAGTCTCCCTTCATCTAACAGGTCTGAGAAAACGTTCAAGAGCTTGCCATGAACTTCACACCACTGCTTGAATGGGAAATGTGTTTCCCAAATGGGCAGGGCAAATTGCAATTTGGCATGCATGGTTAGCAAACGTGGGCAGGTCTCCCTTCTTAAACATGTGTTCTAAATAATAAATTCCAGTCGGTGTATGAGAAGGGATTTACCCATTATGGTGTGTCAGGTGGTGTGATTTGTGATTCTCTGCTAAAGGAGAAGCATACTCTTAACGTACAAAGGAGACACCGATATGTCTGGTTAACTATTTTTTTAATCAGTTGACAATTTATGACAATCATAAAACAACTTAATTCTATTCCTCTGACTGCACCAAGTCAAAAGTTCCTCCACAATAATTTCAAGACACATTACTGGGATTCCTCAAGAAAAGGCAGCTTGTTCTACATATTAAACCTGGGGTCACTTAGGTCAGGCTCGGTTGTGTGCTGTCTCTGTGTTAGGAGTTTCCAGGAAAGACTGTCAATCAGGTCCTCTGAAAAGATCTCCAAATCGATTGCCAAATCAAGCCCATGATCCTTTGTCTAAAAATTCATGGCCTCCTTATACGAGCTTCTCTTCTCTCTCACCTCCTCCCGGCCTCCTTACCTCATGTATGCCAACGACACTGCTCCAGGACTCCATGTTTATGTCCACACTGTTCCCAAACACTACAAGTCCCTGTCCTGTCATTGCCTAACTTCTTCTGATGCTTACCTTCCTCTCCAAGAAGACTGTCTTCTCTACTTGATTGCCAGTTTGGGTTCTCCTCTGTGTTCCGGAGCAATCCTGGGCACAGATTTACAATAGCTCTTAGAAGTGGGTACTTAAAAGTTCCTCTCTGTCTCCGGTCAGTGATCTCTGAAATGGAACGATGCACACCAGGAAGGGGAGGGACCGGCACAAGGCACGCCACAGGGTTCACTGAAGTCAGTAAAGATGCGAATAGATGTGTGTTTATTTTTTTCTAGTCATTTTTATTTTTATGTTTTATAATGGACATAATATATAAGTGTCAACGTGTCTGTACATGTGTTACAATGTACGTATAATAGACGTCAAGGGTGCATGAGCAATAATGCTTTTACTGATGGTTTCCCTAGATTGTCTTCCCATGGCACAAATTGTTACTGTTCATTCTTCAATGTCTAATATATGTCTGAAAATGGTTGCTGAACTAAAACTAAGATCCAAACCACCCTCCCTCCCACAGAAGACTGTGAGCAGCCGGGACACAATGATCAGGATCGACTCCTCCCCACTGGAGCTGCTAAGGGCCTATCTACTCAAAATGAACAAGTGAGATCAGGATAGCAGCTTCCAAGAATATATTCTTTGCTACCAGAGATGATTTTCTTCCTTAATAGCAGGATTCCCTCCTGATGAAAGAAGTCACGGCAGGTGACACTGAAAGAAAGCTCATTCAGGCACTCTAGGTTAATCTTATGCAGACAATCCCAGTCATGTTCAAAAATCTTATTTTAATAGCACATTACATTTATTCAGTAAAACTGGATCCATTTTTTACCTTGTAATGTAATGTCAAAATGTCTTTTTCATTAACATTAGCTAATGTACATTTGAATAACTATATTTCAATTCTTAGATTGATGTCTATCATTTAGGAAATAATTCAACTAAGATCTAATCTAAGAATTAAATCTGTTGCTTAAGAAAGAAGCAATTATTCTAATTTGGAGAATGAAAAAATGTATACAGTGATCAATGAATAATATTTAACTTTAAGGAAAATAAGTCAGATGGCATTTTATGATATGAAAACCATTAAAAGATTTCATGGTACTTTATATTTAGCAAGGAAATGTCACATAATCTAACACTTCTCATATTAAATATATAAATGAGTTTTCTTTTCTTCATAATAACCACCACTTTATTTCACAATATTAGAGAGCCAGGAATTAGTTCTGGCATTTATATGACTTTATATGTCACCATGAGCCTGAATACTTCTCCATTATATCAACTACTCTGATTCACTTAAATGGCTGAAATCTAGTTTGCATTATACATAGAGCTATAACTATAAATAAAATAACTTTTCCTAAAAGATAGTTTCATTCCTCAGAATGTTATTCCTTAAAACATATGTCATACTTTATTTCAGAAATCACAGCTTTGAGTCATTCAGTGTTTAAGTATATAACACAGAATTTATGTCCCTTTTTCTGGCAATTTTTGTTAAGAGCTGGTGTCACTTAAAATGTCAAGAATCCCGGTCCTGCAGATGTTATACAGATGGCTATTTCAAGCAGTATTAGTAACCCACAATAAATAAAAGGAATTGTTCACCAATACAAAAATGCAAAAAGTTTTGACTGTATAAATATATAGTAGTGTGAACCATTGGGGCTAAGTTTTCAGAGACCAAATCAAGCCTCCTTTTTATGTGCACGCAATGTTGTGCCCACAAACTAATTGCACCCATATTTGAGTCTTTATGCATTCAATTGACCACTTGTTTCTTCATCCTTATCAGCAAGTGGCCATGGAGGGCCTGTTTGTGAAAAATGAGCTGTCAGCAAAGTTGTGGGTAGAGAGTTCCCCCGGTTTGGAGGTGGGATGCATGTTCTCTTAGATATTCAGCCATTGTATGAAAACTCTCAGGAAAACATTTATGCCCTCAATATACTGTCACTCTATTATAAAGAAAATTGACAATCTTTGTTTATACATAGTCTCTATCATCACAGGAACCCACTGAGTGAATTCAGTTTTATAAAATAAAGAAAAATTCATTACAACAACCAGTTTGTGGGTTTTCCTATAAGAGACTGTTGGGACATATTTCATTTTCAACTGATGGTTTTATGCTGACCTAACCTAACACGATAAAAGAGGAGCAAGTTGCAGACTCTTGGTAATGGTCCAGCCCTGTGATGAACAGCATGACCCCACTAAAGTCCTTTAACTCTTTAGGGCCTCAGCTTGCCTCATTTGTAAAACAAGAGAATGGAGAGAAATAGCTGAGTGCCTTCTGCTCCCACCAAGATGATTCTGCACATCACTGAATACAAATCTCCATAATGAAAAGACTAAGCCTTTCTCTAAGGAGGTTTTCTGGGGGCATTCATCAAGAAAGATTAAACTTTAGGTTATGTCTAAATCAAAGAGTATTAAAGGAACCAGAGATGTGAATGAAGTTGTTTATTGATTGTAAACCTTGTATGCTGGAGCAAAATTGGACTTAGGAATCAAGATATATTCTGAATGAAAAAGAAGAATTATTAAAAAAAAAGAATCGGCAGAAGAAATAGGCACATGTGAGCATAACCTGCATTATTCCATTTAAAACCAGCACCTGTCCCACATTGTTTGTCTTCTACTTTCTCTATCTGGAAATTTTGGAAACATCTTTCACCTAGCAGACCCTCCATTTTCTGCAAAACATGCCATCTATGTGGAGACCAGTCAGTTCTTCTGCCTCACTCCTCGAAGGCCCATCTCTTCACTGTCCCTAAAGTACCACACCTTCCACGTCTCCAAATCTTATCCATCCATAAAGTCCTGTTCATATTTTATACTCCATGAAAACTTCCAGAAAACTCTGACCTTCATGACTCTTCATTCTGAACTACTTTGGTATGTTCAAGGTTGGGGTATGGGAGTAAAATATATTTGTCACAACGGCTGGGTGTCAGGCATCGTGTCAAGTACTATACCTATTTTCCTTACAAAGAAGTAAGTTAAATCATGAAAAGATTAATTTAAATAGTGGATTGCAACCTTGACTTTGTACTGAAATCAATGAAGAACAGTCCCATGTCTGGTGATTATGATATATTCAGTCTGGGATACAACCCCCATATGGATATTTTTAAAAACTTTCTGGGTAATTCTGATTTGCAGTTAACATTGGGGTCCTCAGGGCTTGTCGAAGGCAGCAGAGACCAGATGCATGTGTCTCCAAATTCTAGGATCTTTCATTACCATGCAGATATAATCGAGTATCAATTTTACATTCCCTGTTATATGGTATAATTATTTTACATGTATAAATTATAATCCCTAACCTGAATATCAATTTGGGGGACTCAGAATTATAGTTAAGAACATGAGCTCTAGAACAGATAGTCCAGTTCAAATCCTGGTTCTACCACCTGTTTCTTGGAAGTCAACAAGCTACTTAAACTTTCTGAACCCTAATTAAGGAGGTGATAATAGGGTGAATATGAGGCTTAAATTAGTATATTAAAGCACTCTCTGGCATATGGGAGGTGCAATTAAAATTCTATTTTTTACATTACTATGATATTTTAACACCGATGGCACCTAACACCTCATGGGAGAGATCTTAATATATTAAATTAAACTACATTGAGTGATATGTATGTGGAGAAATGGAGTGTCACTCCCCAGTCCTGAAATTGTGTAAAAAGTACAGAGTTAGTAGACATTGAATGAGACTGTTTCTGGAATTCTCATTACACTGAAAAATCAAAGCAATGAGAAAAATATGGCAAGAGGAAGAAATATATCTGCACTGCTTTTGAATTTAGTTCTACAAGTCTGCTTCAGTTGATTTTGTACCCCTAAAAAGATTCTATTATACATTTTCTTCCATTCCTTGAATTTTATAATTTTTCATCTCCTTTACCTTATATTTTCCTTTCTCTTTCAGTTTCTCTCTCTAAAATGTGTGTACTTTTTACCCTTTCTGTGATCAATCAATATAAGCCATAAACTATAATCCTTTTATATTTTATTATTTATAACTATTTCAACAAACACAAACCTCACGTACACAACTCTGACGTCCCTGAGGTTATGAATGTGAACTGCATTATATTCACGCCCTGAAAAGAAATTTTTCCCACTAAAATTCATATCACACCAGGGACTTTTACTACCACACCACAAATCAGACCCAGAATGGATGAAGTTTTTAAATTCTTTTTTCTTCTTAATTCAAAAATGTAGGTGAACTCTGCAGGTAACTAGGCCCTTTCAGTACATTATTCCATTACATCCTCACACCAATCATGTGAGAACACAATACATCTCACTAACAGATGAAGAAATGAAGGGGACACAGCCAGAAAGAGCTGAAGAGCTTCACACTAAAAACCATCCATCAAATTGAGGAATAATGACTCATCTCCAAAATAATGAAATATCAGAATACAGAAGTAGTTCACTTGTACCTTAAATCTTTTGGGAGCAGGAAATATATCTATTATTGGATAAGCAATCTGAGAATGTGTTAATTTAGTATACATTTGAGACCTACTAACAATTTGGGGAGCTCTTAATCTACTTCAGTCCTGTTGACCAAAGTAGCAGTGATATGCTGTTTAAAAATAAGTAATAATTGAGTAGTACCTGATCACTTAATTTTTGTTAATGTAAGTATATGGTTTCATGGAACAGAGCTCATACTTGATTTCAGTGTGAGTGGTGCTATTTCAGAACATTACTACAGCTCTTCTATTTGGTTGGCAGGAGGCCATGCATTGCTCCACTGGATTTATATGATAAGAATAATCTTCTCACTATAATTTCTGTAATTGTGTGCCATACGCTGGATTCTAAAGTTACTTGCAAACTATAATTTCGCCAGTAGAAACCAAACCAAAGGACATTTTGCCATCTGTTCCAGGCCAGTGGATCGTGCCTTGCCTTAGTTGTTCAGACAACAGGACCTGCGACTGGAGAGAAATAACTTGGCAGCCCCACAACTGCCAACATGGTGTCCTAACTAAGCCTCAGCTCCAGCAGTGCCTGGGAGGAAGGAAGGTAGGTGCTGCATCCAGTCCTGTTGGGGAAGCCTTTGATTTTTGCCGCCTGCAGCTCTAAAACCAGGCAGTTGTATCTACTAGATTAATTTCTTGCCCTCACGCACAGAGGAAAACTAATTGAATGCAACTTGGCTTTTCAATTACATGTAGATGGTATCATAGAAGAGTTTTAACAATTCTTGTTCGATATATTCATTTTTATCTCCATCAGTGTACTTGACAGATGGAGGATATTAAAGTTGTGTCCCGCGCTGACCCAATTCCATTCTGTTTTTGTAGCACAAGTTGTTAGGAGTTTGCCACGTCAACTGACAGCTGGCAGTTCAGAGCAGCTGGCCTTGTCAACCGCAGCTCTAGGGGCACTGCTGTTGAGACAGACATCTGTAGCTCAGCCCAAGAAATAAAATGCATGCAAGACGCACTTCTCGTAGAACTTTCCAAGTGCATGGCATTGTTTTTGCACTCTAACCTTGCTGATCTTCTTTCACATTCCTGGGCAGGTCTCACGTGGCCCTCACTAGACTGATTTTCCCTTTAGTGAGGCTTCCAAGCTGATTTCTTGGACATGCCTTGTCTTCTTGCTAGGCATGCTCTGACTAGGTAGAGTCCGGCAGAACTCTCGGACATGCGAAACGGGCTCATAGACTGAGATGCTTGCTTAATAACACCAAGTAAGTAATCTTCACCAGATTTTCCAAGTATTTTTTTTATTAGATGGACATTTCCTTTTACACTGTGTGTAAGATCTCACACATGGGCATGATTTCAAAAGCTGACTTTTACAAAGTTTTATTTATGCATTAAAAGAAAAAACCTTGGAGACTGGGCGTGATGGTGCACCCCTGTAATCCTAGCAACTAGGGAGGCTGAGGCAGGAGGATCATGAGTTTAAAACCAGCCCCAGCAACTTAGTGAGGCCCTAAGCAACTTAGCGAGACCCTGTGTCTAAATAAAATATTTTAAAAGGGCTGGGGGTGTGAGTGTGTGGTTAATTGCTCCTAGGTTCAATCCCTGATGTTAAAAAAAAAAAAAAAAAAAAGCCTGGATAGAACATAATAGAATACATAATAGAATGTATGGCAAATTTTCTACTAGCAACTGGTTTAAGAAACCTGACAGGAGGTGAGGATCAGAACAGGAAGATAGACATCTTCTTCATTAATTTCAATAGAAATGCCTCGGTTTTCATGATTAAGGATATCTCTAATGATATCCTTAATATTAATTTGTAAAGAGGGAAAGAAGGAAAACAACCACTATGTTTCCGTCAGTAATATTAACTGAGCATTGATTCTGAACAGGGAACTATGTATCTAACCTTCTTATACCTTAAATCCCAATAGACTGTAAGCTTCATGAGGTCAGGCAGTGTATTTGATTTATTGCTATAACCTAATTACTAAATAAATTTTTGATACATAATCATCCCTCCACATTTATAAGGCTGAGATGTAGATCATGCTAGATTGTATGCTTGGCACGTGCAAGGCTCCATCGGGGTTCAAACTCCAATGCCAACAAATAAATAAATAGTGATTGAGTAAATGAATTAAGATATTGTTTACTCCTAATCACAACTCTGAAATAATAATATATTAATATTATTAGTAAAATAATATGTTATTAGTAATAATGATCTTTCTTCTTAAGACAATCCAAGTCCTGAGAGACTGGGTAATCCGCCAGTCACTGCAGAAGCGTGGGAGTGACTGTGACTCAGGCACTTTGAACCCCCAGCTTGGACATCCACCCTCCACAGCTTAGAAATGCAGCACTGGAAGCAATGACAATCGCTGTTGCCACACCAGCCAGATGTCTCCAAACTCAGAATACCATTCTGACCTCAGAATTTAGAGTATTCAGTAAAATTCCAAGAAGATGTCATAGTTTATTAACCTGAAAAGCAGTAGATATTAAGTTCATCACTAAATTCTGTGGTTTGGGATGGGACATGTATTGTTTCTCAGGCTCATTTTCTTTCATCTGTAAAATAGTAAGTAAACACGATCTAAGCCTCTACTGTGGATTGATTGATTTTGTAGAAAGCTAAAGGCTGTCTTTTCCATCTTAGCTGGGAATGCTTTAATAAAATACCATAGACTGGGTGACTTGAACAACAGACATTTATTTCCCACGGCTCTGGACATTGAGGAATCTGAGATCAGGATGCCAGCATGGTCGGGTTCTGCTCAGAGTCCTCTTCCTGGCTTCTGGTGACTGCCTTCCTACAGTCTTCATGTGGTAGAAAGAAAGAGCTCTGGTCTCTTCCTCTGATAAGGCCACCAGTCTCATCATGGGGTCTCTACCTTCATGATCCATCTAAATTTCATTACCTTCCAAACTTCCACCTCCTGATGCTGTCACACTGCAGGTTACTAATTCAACACATTAATTTAGATGGGACGTAAACATTCAGTCCATAACACTGTCTCTAGTAATTTCAAAGTCGATTTTTAGCAACTCTACAAGATAATGGTAAGGAGGATAGATCACTTTTTCCTACTTGTTAGCAAGAGAAGATTGGTTGTTGCAAAGTCTGAAAACAGTGTCCTATGCTCAGGTCAGGTGATCCCCGCAGAGACCAACTAGCTGCCTGCTTAGCGGGGAGAGCTTATCATATTGCCTCACCTAGTCCAGAGTCCTTGAGATCTGTGTGCTCAGAAACTCACATTTTCCAAAACACTGGCACTGGTCCTACGAGTCTGATTTGGTTTCCAGGATGTTAAATTTATTTTATACATAAACAGGGAAACATTGTCCCCTTTTAGCAGAGGAGTGGCATATTCAGAACTAGAAAGATCTTCCCATAACAGAAGGGAGACTGCCTAAGATAAGAAGGAAATGGATGCTGGGGAGACTGAGGCTGTTCATGGGAAAATTCCAACATGCAACATTGAGGAGGCAAAGCAAGACTGTGTAGAGAATAATCCATTGATGTAAAAACTAATGCATACATACAAACATGCTTGCTTACACAGAGAATTTCTGTGAGTAACAAATTGGTAAGAGTGAATACAATAAGTGGAGGGGAGTGGGAGAGGGGTAGGGTACAAAATGAAAAGTCAGGACCCTGTGTTAAAACATTATTAAGAATCCCAAGGCAATGGTGGGACAATCAACCAAGCATAGAACCCTTCCAAGCACAAGCCCTGTGAGACTGTTCAGATTACATGCCCACGAAAGCAGCTCAGGTAGTAGAGCATGGCTGGGGAAGAGAACAGAGATCATTTTTAGTATGTGTGTTTTCATTTTCAAAATATGTGAACATTGGTTTTTGAAACTAAAACTATATATGTTAGGGTTGGAGGTGTGACTCAGTGACAAAGCACTTGTCAATCACTAGCATGAGACTCTGAGTTCAATCCCCAGCACTGTAATCAATCCATAAACCAATCAATAAAAAAACAGAAATTTATATTTTAAAAGATTGTTTCTAAATCATAACTAGCACAGAGCTAGTGGAAATGCACAGGAGAGAGATCCTGAGAAAGATAGTTCACATTGAGTCACAGGATTTGGTAATACAGTCAGATGCCTATGTTAATAAGCCTCATAAAGTAGAGATAAACATTCAGAATTGAAACTATGTTACAGCACTTGGTTTAAGAAAGCTCCATTTATTAATTGGAGTAGGTAAGCAAAAGATTTTCCCAGTTTATTTGTTTTTTTTTTTTTTTACTCTCCATTAGAATAATAAAAATATACCAAGTACTCCTTAATTCTCATGTTTGATTACTAAGACAAATAAGTTCTCATTCTACCCATAACTTTCTACAATTATCATAGCATTCCAAAGACAAATAATCTTAAGGCATAACAATTACAAAAATGGAAGAAAAAGTCATAGGAATATTTTGCTTTTCAAATGTATTATATGCTGGACATTTTTGTATCTGTTTCTACCATGTCAAATATTGAATAAAAGAAACATATTACTTTCAATATTCACTTAACAACATAAGGACAATGAGATAGTAATGAAGCAGGAGAGGTTCAGACAGGTAATCACAAAGCCTGAACTATAGATCTCACCTCGCCAACAAAGTGATTATTTTTATTCATCAAAATCATCAGATTTATTATGCTGCCCCGTTCCAGAAACACCACTGTTGTCAGTTATCCATAATATTAGCACAGAGCTGAGTCCCCCGATCACTTGAAGTTAAGTTCTAAAGTACGTTGAAACTTTTGTGCTGTCACTTCGTTCATTGATGAAATGTTTTTTGAGGTAAGAATCTATCCCAGGAGTATACAGCATTCTTCCAAATGCTAAATGTCTAGTGGACGAAGACAAATGAGGGAAGCAATCATTGCAAAACAGCATGATGATTGGCAGGATGATTGCCAGTCCCCAGATCCAGACTGGAAGGGTTTGGAGAAGTTTCTAGAAAGAAGATGGCTGGACAGAGTAGTGTTTGTACTTTGAGGCTATCTATGAATTGATTATTTTGAAATCACTTAATTGAATTAGAAAAAGCAGTGATCTTCGTTTTTCCCAAGAGCATTTGCTGTGAGAATCCCGTCCCTCAAGTCGAGCACTTTCTGACATCCCTCTCAGTGGGATAAAGGAGAAGGATCCAACCAGGTGAGAAAGACACTAGAGACAGCACTAATAAGGATCTCAGTTTTTCAGGTCTCCAGTTTACACACCTTGGGTTATGCAACACACAATTTCTAACAGTATAGTAGCTGTACTAACCTGAGGACTTTAAAAGTAATATAGAAAAAATGGAAAACTAAGACATTTAATAGTGAGCATCCAGAAATTTCCTTCTTGCCATGAATAAGTAGTTCAAAACTATTGTGCTGAGAAAAAAGAAGAAGAAGAAGAAGAAGAAGAAGAAGAAGAAGAAGAAGAAGAAGAAGAAGAAGAAGAAGAGGAAGAAGAAGAAGAAGAAGAAGAAGAGGAAGAAGGAGAAGAAGAAGAAGAAATCAGAGCTTTAATTTAAGTCTGAAATTTGGCAATCTTCATTTTTGGGAAATGAATGAAACTGAGTTATTTTTCTCCAAAGAATCAAATCTAAAGGAAACAGAATTTGACAGGTCCAGTGAGAATTATTGAAAAGTTAGGCCTTCAAATACTATTCTGCTTTCTTTAGAATCTCCAAGTAGTCATTTCTCTCCGTCGAGTTTCCTTATGTTGTTATTATGACCTTTTCCATCTTTTTCCTACTGTTTTACATTGATGAATGCCAAGACTATGCTTGAAAATCCAAGCCCACCTGCAAGGAATGAGCAAGACACAAATCAGTTGAGATTTGAAAGGGGTTCAGGTTTCCAGTAACTTTGACCAGTAACCTCACTGCACTTAAAAACCTGTGAGCAGCACCAAACTTTCTGCACCTCGGTCATTTCCTTCATTTCAGCAGTGTTAACAGAAGGAAAGACAGATCAAGCTCTTGGGTGAAAGGACAAAACCACCTTTCTCCTCAGATCATTTGTGAGATTCATTTCTATAGCACACTTGAGTGTTATGGAGGGCAGGTAAATGTGAGACTCCTTTTAAACTCTAGCTCTATTCAAATAGGATGTGTCTCATTTATAGGTTTTTATAAATATGTTTAATTTTTGTGATTCTGTGTTGAATCAAAGCAAAATCGATTGAATCAAAAGCTACAATTCCAATTATACTTTCACACTTTTTCTCTAAATAGATACTCAACTTCATAAAAGAATGAATGGAACATTGATAAAAAATTGTCAGAGCTTACCTTTATAATCACAGTGTGAAATACGTAGGGAATGGTTTAGAAATATGACAATCAAATTTACTGCTGAAAATCGGGCAACTATATCATGTAACCCAATTGAATGAAATAAGTCCTTATTTTGTTTGTCAGCTGAAAGCGGTTCAGAATTTAAACCAGTAATAAAATATCTGAAAGAAGAGTGCAATTAAGAAAGGGAAATATAAAAGGCAATGTTTACAGAAAGTACTTGAACTCAGCTGTTAAAACAGGAAATGTAACTTAAATTTTTAAGTAATGTTTTCAAGCTAAGTAGTGTCTTGAACCTAAAGGTGTTTAAATTTTTGAAGTGTGGCTAATTTATAATAATATATTGTGAGTAATGTGAATTCCATTATGGCTACTTAATTTATCGTTGCTGTCACTTTCAATAATCCTATAATCAGGGCTGGATAAAAGAAGGGGAGTGTACTCATGCTCCCCAGGAGAGGATGACTCATACCTGGTACCCTCCTTCTGCGTTCAGTAAATACACTGACTGACAAGCCAGACAAAATGATGACATAAGCAGTTCAGTTCCAACAGCTAGAAGAACCATGTTTAACTGGGGTTACACAGTTGCTTGATCTTCGTTATGGTTCAGTTTTGTAAGTTTGAGGGTGATTTGTTTAAATCTCAGTCTCACATTTATTTTCACCTCCAAACAGCAATTTGATTACCCATCTATAGTCAATTTAAATTAAAATGCCTGATTAGAATACATTCATTGTAGCCAAATCACATCCCACAGAGAGATGCTTTGTTGAACTGAATTTTTGTCATTACTTGAATATCATTAGTCATCTGATCTGTCCCGGCTTCGTGTTGCAACTGGACACCCTTTGTCTCCTTTAGAAATGGGTGTCTCTCTTCTGAGAGCAGGTTTTCTCAATCCTGGGCTTCCTCACCGTGGGGCTTCCTCAACACAGGTGCTCTGCTTGGCTCTGAGCTAGATGTGATGAATAAGACTTCTCGCTGTACTTTCATCTTCTTTTTTATACCATGTGAGTGCTCTCCAGTCAGAAGGCATTACCTCCACTAGTGGACCATAGAGCCTACTGCTCTCCTGTGGAATTCCCCTCTCGGATGTTTTGATGGGTCCCTGCTGGCTGGGTGAGCCCTATGTTGTCATCCTCATACATTTTATTGGGCCAAAAGAATGCTTCCATTTCTATACATATTAAAGACAACCTAAGCCGAAGAAAGAGAAAAAAGGAGGGAAAAAATGTATAATCCCTGTGATGCATAAAAAGACTTCTATTCTGAAAGAAATAGTTCCCTCCCACAAATAATATTTATTGATGAAGATACAACCACAACTTTTGGGAACTTTTGATTTCAATATTCAGTGAAGTTATTTTTACTCCATGAAAAGAAAAAACAAAAAAAAATATTCTTACTGGCTCTTTGTATTTAATGGTAACTTTTTTTTCTCTTTAATTGCTTATGTCCACCAATACCTGTATATGCTAATTTAAAAAAAATAACTTTCATGGGAGAGAGGAAGAGTCATTTATTAATTGTACTGATAGTATTAAATATTTATTATAATTTAGAATTTGGGAAATAGAATTTGTCCTCTAAAACAAATAGTCTGCACCTTTCCTTTTAATCAATTTCATCAAATCTGAATGATCAAAAAAATATAAAAGATTGAAAGTGAATCATGGGACTGAAAAGAACCACTCTTTAATTCATGATGCTACTTGAAATTTCGTGTTGTACATTTAAAAGGGTTAACATTTTGAAGTTAGAAATCTTTTGGTTAGGGATACTAGTTAACCTTTTATAAAATCTGTTTCACTGATAGAACAATCAATTTACTATCATGACTTCATTTTATTTTAGTTACGCTTTTATTGTTTTCATCTTTCATGAATGGAAAGGCAATGGGCAAAGATATTCCTCTAGAAAATGGCCTTCCCCAAGCTGTGTCCACTGCATTAAAAAATGCTCTCTAGATATTTGCTGTGTAACAGAACTTGCTTTGCAAATGATGGTGGGTGTGCCCCTTCTGGCATCTGTGTAGCTCTTGTTGGTCATGAACGCACCATGGAAACACCAGGGACCTGCTCTGACCATGTTGGCTTACTCAAGTGACAGTCTCTCTTTCAGTCCTCCATCCAGAACCTAGGTTTCTGCAGTAGCCCTTCTAGTCTCCCTAGGGTCAGTAGTAGCAGTTTGGTGGCTAGAAGGGAGACTGCCATGACTCAGACATTTCCATTTCCATACCACTTTCTCTAAATGGGTTGGAGAATTCAAAGTGTTTCACAAGGCACTGCCAGGCACTCTCAAACAATGCTGCTTGGCTTTTCCTGTGCCTGAAAGCCAGCTCACATCCACTGTGTGCTCAGTGTGCCAGCCACAGGACACGTCTTTAAAGTCTCATGTAAGTCCTCTAAGCTGGTGCTGCAGTTTCCTCCATTTTACACATAAGGAAATTACACCCTGGAGAGGCCACACCATTTGTCTAAGGTTTTCTAGGCAATAAAGAATAGGATCTTAGAATTCTGAAACAGGGCTGTTTTGTCTCTGATCTACTTTGGTGGATCACATCTTCAGACCTAACCACACAGAAAGACCGGAGATCCACAGCTTTGTCAGGATTTTTCTCTCAGTAACATGCCGCTCCTTTGACTTCCGTAAACCTCTGTATCTCTCCTTAGACCATAATACAGATATCTAGTGACCACAGTGACTCCTGGGAGGAATTGTACCTCTATACCAAAAAGAAGAGAAGCTGCAAAGAAAAGTCCTCTTATGGTTTGGATGTGAGGTGTCCCCCAAAAGCTCACATGGAGACAATGTAAGAAGGTTCAGAGGAGAAATGATTGGGTTGTAAGAGTTTTAACCTAATCAGTGAATTAGTCCCTGATGGGATTAACTGAATGGTAACTGGAGGCAGGTAGGATGTGGTTGAAGGAGGTGAAATTGGGGCCGTGGCTTTGGGGTATATATATTTATATCTGGCCAGTGAAGTCTCTCTCTATTTCCTGATGATGTGAGCTGCTTCCCTCTGCCACGCTTTTTTGCCATAATGTTCAGCTTCACCTCAAGCTCTGAGGAATGGAGCTGGCCTTCTAAGAACTAAGACCTCTGAAACCGTGAGCACTCAAATATACTCTTTCTCCTATACTGTTGTGCTGGTTGGGCCATTTAATCATAGTAGCAAAAAAGTTCATTAAAGTAAGTCTGTCGTGGTGATTTGGTTTAAAGCTAGATCTTGAGGGTCCTATCCTAGTATCATGATCTGACTGGTATCCTTTCTGCCAAATTCATATGTTGGAAGTTCTAACTTCCTAGTACCTCAGAAAGTACCTATAGGTATATAGGGCCTTTAAAGAGGTGAACAAAGTAAAATTAGATCATATGGATGGGGTCTACCTATTCCAATATGACGAGTCTTTAAAAGAAGTGATTAAGACATAGACTCACACAGAGGAAGACCATGCAAAGACAAAGAGAAGACAAGCCAGAGAGGCCCTCAGAAAAAATCAACCCTGCCAACTGCTTGATCTTATAGATTTCTAGCCTCCAGAAATGTAAGAAAATAAATTTCTGTTGTCAAAGCACCAGTCTGTGGTACTATCCCAGCAGCACTAGTAAACTAGTACAAGTGAATTTGCATAATTGCTAGTATCCAAATTAAGAGTTTTCATGATGATTCAGAATCCCTGTTTAAAAATCAGAAATCTAGTCCAGAAGAACAGTTATAAGGTAAATCTAATAAAAAGCATTTCATTTCACAAATTATTTTATTATACTACAATTTTATTGCCCCAAATTGAACTTAAGAGGATTGGTGTGGCCCTTGGCATGTTATTTAGTCTATCTGGACCAGGTTTATGGTAACAGTATTGGCTCTGAAGGCAAATTGGAGAAACTTTCTGAATTTCTTCACACAACTACTTTGACATACTTACCTTGGAAAGAATAAACCTTTGCATATTCTCACTAAATTTACTCTGGATGGACAAATGCAGAAATTCCTGAGAAATGATGGCAATTCTGGCTGTTAAAATGAGAATAAAATTTGTGCAAGAACAATGAAAAAACAAATCTCAAAAAAAAGAGAAAAACTCAAGAATAAACTCAGTCATATCCAAAAACATTCAAATATTGTCCATGGAAAAATCCTCTCTTATTTTTGAATAACTTAAATGTTTTTTTTAAAAAGTGTACTCATGGTACTATGGGGAAATAGATGAGAAATTGACCCTGATCTCAGTTATTCCTTGAAAATATATGAAGAAAAAAAGACACAGATAACAATAACCATAATTTCATGTAGACATTGATTCAGTCTATAATTGAAGTAAAAATTTGATGGAATCTCAGAGGCCTAAGAAGTTAATTCTGATAGGGGCACAGGCCTGTTGGTAGAAGTGTCGCTGGTGTTGGGTCTGGAGGTTGACAGGTGGGATTGCACAGGGAGGAACCTTCACAGCAGATGGATTAACACAAGGAAAAACAGATGTTGTTGAGTGCAAATCATGTTCAGTGAAAAAGTAGGAGTGTGTCATGCTTACATGAGGGGATGCATTGAGAGGAAGGGCTGTTGCCCCTGTACTGAGCCAAAGGACCTGGGTTTGAGTTCTGTGTTCACTATTTACTAGATTTATGACCTCAGTCTTCCTGAGTCTCAAATTCCTCATCTGTGGAAATCTCCAACTAGCAGAGCATGACATGCAATAAAAATTCAGTAACTGTTAGCTGAACTTAAATAGTTCAGACTTGATTCTGTAGGATATGGAAGCCAATATAAATTTTGAACATGCAAATAAGATAACCAGAACTAGACATGTAAAAATTTATCCCAGCAATACTGTGTGTTGAATAAATTGGAGGGCAGCCACTGTTCACGAAGGAAGACTGTTCAGGAGAATGCTGCAATAGTGCAGCTTAGAGACAGTGAGAGCCCAAAGAAGGGCTAGTGGGAATGGAAGGAAGTGACAGATGTGGGAGACTTTGCTGGGGAGCAAATGGCCCTGGGCTATGCAACCTGGGACATGGCAAGATGTTCAGAAAATCAGATTTCTAGTCATTTTTTTTCCCCCAAATAATAACATGACCTCTAGGGAAGTACTTCTGCAGATTCTCAGGTTTCACATCTATAAAACAGATTGAAAAATCCTGAGCACTAAAATATTTCAAGTGTCTTTAAATCAATAAGACTTGTTTAAATGAGTAGATAAGAAAGCAATGAATATATGGCAGATGGAGGAATTGAAAATAGCATGGAGAGGAAAGTTTTATGCATTCGTGGGTCCACAGAGGATGTCATTACTAGAAGATAAGAAAAGGACCAGGTTAGGTGAGGA